>NW_010406471.1:9056-48161 GCF_000710305.1 Buceros rhinoceros silvestris | reverse complement strand
TAGGTCGCCTACGAGGGGTGCTGGCAGGACCGTGCTGCGTTTGCGAGGTTGTTGAGGTTCTTCGAAAGAAATACCCGTGTGACTGGAGGTTCTGGATTTTCCCTGGGATCGCTTCTCCCCTTGAGGCAGGGACCGTCCCGCCTGGGAGCCCTGGTGTTTTAGCACTCCCGAAGCGCAGGTAGCACTGACACTTCAAAAGTAATCGTTACGGTTTTGTCACTCCAAGTCTGTAATGAGTAGGATTAATTTTAGTGTTTTCCAGTATGTTTTGTGATTTCTGCTTTAACTCAGTTTCCAGACCAGACGAAGCCGTGTGGGGGTATACGACAAAAACAGTGTAAAGCTTAGGAGACAGCCTGCCGGTGCTCTTTTTGATATGATACTTCATGATATCTCAGACATGTTTCTAGTTATTTCAGCTGTGCAATACATATTCTCCATACTGTGATCTTTAAGATAAACTCCACTAAAACGGGAATTCCAGAAACAGTGAATAATATATATTTATTTTTAAAAAAGAGCTGGAGAGGAAAGGAAAGAATGGATGACTGCATTCCATCCCTTATGCCATAAGAGATGATTTAATGTATTTAATTCTTTGCATTCATTATTTATTATTGCTTGGACACCTTCCCAAATCTCCTTATGCTTAATAAACTTATTTTCACTGTTCATTCTACAAAGTAAATCTCATCCATATATTCAGTCTACTGTAGCCCTTAGGTTTCAAAGGACAGATGTTGCTGGCCAGCTAGCTCTTGAATTGCTGAGTTGATATCAAAAGGAGCTGAGAAATCTTAGGATTTTGTGAGATCATACCCCAAATGTTGATGAAAATAGGCTTTACTGGCTAATTCTGTTTTTCTTTTTTTCCCTTGCACACAGAGGAGCTGGTGCTGTCAGTTTCAGCCTAGTGAATTTAGATGCATAATTTTAATAAAGCCATTATCTGATAACAATGTAAAATTGTCTGATATGTAAATAAGAATGAAAGATGCCTTTGAGGATGTCAGCTCTAGCCCCCTGCTGTGGCAGACATCACATACGTACTTTTCTTGAAAACTCAATATCGTCCAAGAAGTGACATATTTTTGGCCCTGATCATTCTGACTGGTCAGCAGTGATTAGATTTTGATAGAATATGATGCACATCTGAGGTGCCCCCCCTTCAGTGTCAAAGGGGGAGGATTATATGGGAAGTTCTGAAATTCCCAGCAGGTGGTAACACTTCAATAGCTGCCTAATCCCACCGCAATAAGCAAATGCTGGTTGAAAATAATTAATCTCTTTCCTGCCATACAGATAAAATATCTTAAATTTGCAGAAATGATGCAGGTAAACATTTCTTTCTGCTGTTTGTGCGGCTTGGCATCTCTCAAGTGAAATGGAGGCTTCTCTGTCCCCAGCCTATTTTACCGTCAGCCTCTTACGCATAACCAGAATTGTGCAAATTTCAGGTTGCAAATACGACTGAAAAACGTTTACTAATGGACAGCTCTTAAGGAAACCATTTTTCATCTGGGATTTTTTCCCCGCCTTCACATTCTGGCAACATTTTGCTTTCTTTAAATTCCAATAAATAACTTTATTTTCCTGGCAGCATCACTCCAGACCCTGGCTGGTTGCTGGGTCCATTGGTGAGGAGGTAGGTGCCGCTACTCAGGTCAATCCTAAGGGTGTGGGGCGGCGGAGGGTGGTGGAGGCAGGCTGGCTCTGAGAGGATCAGTCCTCAACCTGACACCCCCTCCTCCCCCTTACTCCTTCCCTGAGCCTTTTTCCCCACATTGCTCTCACGTGTTCCCTGCGTCCTATGCTGTAGCTGGTCCACCTTCACCTAGGGCTGCGGGGCCTGGGGGACAAGGAGGTAGCAGGGCTGTACTTGGAGAATAAATGAGTGAGGACAGGCCTCTTCCTGATTCCTGAGGGAGGATGGAGCTAGGGCAGGGGAGGGCTTAGCTCCTGAGGGGAGATTTGCAAGGAGGAGGACTGAAGGAAAGGTACCTGTGGCTGGGACGAAATATGGGATCCATCAGCCGCTCTCCTGCTCACATGAATGAGGATCCAGGGCACAGAGGTTTCAAGTGCTGTGAGTTTGTGTTCTAATTAAACTCAGTGCTTGGTCATGGAGTAGCTGATTAATTCCTGACGGCCCTGTCTTAACTGCAGGGCTCATTTTCCCTCTCATCTCCCTTATGAAGGGAAATTAGCTGCTGAATGCTGTACTGTTGCAGCTGATGAAGCTGGTAACTGGTTAGCTGTGCTAAATCAGCAGGTGATAGCACTCAGAGGTAGCTGGTTTGTGAAATGTCATGTCTGCTCTGTGGCCTTGGGTACAGCTGCAAAAAGTACTGAGAGTTATAAATCCGGTTGGCCTCTGGTTTGTTGTTGTTTTGGGTTTGGCTTTTTTGTTTGTTTGTTAAATTAAAATGATCATAAAATACTTTATGATTTTAATGACATAGAGAAATAGGAACATTATTTGAATGGATTATTGTATGTAACTTAAATAGTCAGTGTATATAACCTATTCTGTTAGTTCTTAATCTGCAAAAAATTTTGTAAATAAAATTGTAAATTTCATGTTTGGTTCTTATGCGGTTCCTGGCACTGTGGTGCTTGTAAGCCTCGTAGTTCGTGGTAGTACCTGTACCATGGGTACAGGTGAGGATAGTGAGGTACAATTTCCAGTGGAGAGCTATGAGACAGGAGAACTAGGTGACGTGACCAAGATCACAAGAAAATCTGTTGCAGAGAAGTGACTTGAACTTTTCTTGTGTTGTTTGCATTACATACAAGCTGCTTGGCCTTTATTTCCAAGGTGCTTTATGGTTTATCCCCTCCTCATCGATCATTTCCAATTCCCTTTGGAGAAGAAGTCTTCCACTTCCAGTCAGCCCATTATACCATCCCTTGGAAGAAGAAAGTATCTTTTTATGTTGCTGTGCTTCTGCAGTGTCTCACACAATAGTCCTTAGTCCGCTCTTGTCCATGAGAGCAATAAATTAAAAAAGGCAATTATTCAAAGTCTGATAGCCTTCTCTGTGCAATCATTTTCCATCTCATTAAGTTAATGAACTTGAGATAGAAGATCTGAATAGAGTAGAAACCGTTTAAGATGTACTGTCTGCCTTGAAAAGCAAAATTTTATGTATGAAAAGTGGAAAAATAATAGAGCAGGGGGACAGGAGGCAAAGATCTGGAGAGTTTTGAAGGAGACCTAAAAACGAGAAGAAATCTAGAAAGAAGTTGGCTTAGGGAAGACTGAGAGGGGAGGAGTCTGAACTGAGTTTAGAAGGCTGTCCAGAACTGAGGTGAGGAGAAAGGAGGGTAAACTGGAGGAGAGGAAGAAACCTGTGGAGAAAGAGGAGAAGGGGAGGGGCAATACCACAGCAGAAATTGCGCAGAAATTCTTGCCTTCAAAAGTGCTATTAGAATCGAGCTAGCAAAGGTGCAAAAACTCAGGGTGTCTTCATGGAGACACTAATCAGAGCTTTGCTCAAAGGTGGGGCTGTGTTGCTTACAGCCAGTAGCCTAAAGTACCTGTGTCGGAGTTGGGAGAGCTCCCGCTGCTGCACGGTGATGGCAGAGGCTTGTGGAGGATGAATTAGCCCCGGGCTAGGCTTCCAGAGGTGCCTGATCTCACCAATTGGAAGTTAGTTTTGGTACCGTTTCAAATACTCCAGTTCTAGTCTGGGTGTTGCCCACACTGCACGTCAGAGTCTTTTCCCAAGCAAGCTAAGCAGCCGGTAGCCTAAAGTACCGGTGTCGGAGTTGGGAGAGCTCCCGCTGCTGCACGGTGATGGCAGAGGCTTGTGGAGGATGAATTAGCCCCGGGCTAGGCTTCCAGAGGTGCCTGATCTCACCAATTGGAAGTTAGTTTTGGTACCGTTTCAAATACTCCAGTTCTAGTCTGGGTGTTGCCCACACTGCACGTCAGAGTCTTTTCCCAAGCAAGCTAAGATAACACCGAGGGAAGGGTGAGAGGAGAGGAGGTTTTTGTCTGATGAATGGTTGGTGTTACTGAAACACCCGAGGTGGTGCTGGGCTTCATCCATGGGCTTGGTTAGGAAGAGTCTCTGTCCTGAAAATCTGCACTGTAAATACAGCGCGGGAGAAATGGGGTGGGAAAGAGAGGAGCAGGTTAATGCTGCAGTTTGCTGACATTGCATGTCTAGTGATGGCATGAATAGGAACAGAAGTCTTGTGAACCACACTGCTTTTCCCTGGGTTGGGCTGATGTGCAAATTAACATGTAAGGCAACTATCTTGAGAGCGTTCTTCCACACAAGGCTTTTTTCTTTCTTCCTGAGGATTTATTCTCCCTTCCATAGCTTTGCTTCCTCTCTGCAGTGTATCGCTTCTTAGACTGAGATTAGGATTATTTGAATTTCACCTGTCAGCATGTGACTCTCTGAAAGAAGTATTTGTAAAAACCATTTGAAAATACACAGCACGCAAGGCTTGAAACGGAAAGGAACCATTAAATCACGCAGCACAATCATGGTTGTGGTCCCAAAAAGTGTTTTTCCCCCTCTTTATTTCAGGGCAGTTTACTGCAACACGATGTAACTCCTGCTGTTTTCCTTGAGCAGTTAATGCTGGAGGCCAAGGTGGCTGTCACAATCACTTTATTTGAATGAAACCTGGTTTTTCTTCCCGGGACTACTTTGATTCTTTGTTTCTAATAACAATCAATACAGGAAGGGAATGAGGTCCCCGATGAGATGCTGTGCCGGCTGCAAGTAGCAGGGGGCAGTTCTGGAGCGGCTGCCCCAGGGAGGCAAGCTGACTGGCTCTCCGCTGCCCTCTCCTAGCAGCCCACCTCTGTCTTGAGGCACAAGGTTTGTCTTCCTGTAATTTATGGTGTATCAAGTAAGACTGTGGGTGGTGGCGGTATCACTGTCCCTATCTAATTCTTTCTGGAGCCTTGTCAAGTTCATGGGCCGGATGATGATTATTCCCTACAGATATGTACAGCTATTGTTGTAATGGGCTTTTACTGAGCAAAGCTATGCTGTTAGTCTTTTCTTAGGAATTATTCTCTCCAGCCACTTGGCATAGAGAACAATACAAAAAGCTTTCAAGTAACACATCTGCTGTCTCTTAGACTAGCAATGCGGTTGTTGAAATAATCTCATTTGTGATTCCTAAAGACATACCTGATCTTTGCTATACCTGCTTCCTACAGTTTACCTTTATGCTCTGCAGTTTTATTCACTCCTAACTTCTGCCTGCTGCAGTGCCAGGTTTCTCTCATACAATTATCTTGTAAACTTTATGGAACAAGAATTTTCTTGCATGTTTGCATGGCAGTGAGCACAGTAAGACTTGCTGGCGCTCCTGTGCAATACAAAAGAACAATTCTTACATTTTGAGAATGGTTCCCTTGAGCTAGATCTTCTCTTTTTAGATTCTCTCCTGCTTCTGTTTCTGAAGGTTTTGCTGTGATCATTGTGCTTCTGACCTGTTTTATGTGATTGTTAACAAGACTAATGAAGATTATTTTAAAGCACATGGACATAAAATTGCAAAACTTGCCAAAAGAATCTATTTTTTTATGATTGCAGAGAATGTAAATTTTAAAAAATTATGGAGGAAAAAGTAGAGGTTAGTACCTTCTCCATCTGATCAGTCTGAATGACATAAAAAGAATTGGAATATCTTTTATAAATCTAGTAAGATAACTAAATATATTACTAGCCTGAATAACAGGGCCGTTTTGAGGACCAAAATGGAAGTTTTCTGCTGAGTCTCTTTCATGCCTGAATGCAGTTAACAGTAAGTGATCTGAATTGTGTGGCAGCAATAAATCTCCAATATGTGCTGAGGTCAGAGTTACATTTTGTATAAAATACTTGTTATTTTGCTATCATGAGTCTTGATCTTAATATAAGACATGCACAGCAGTAGCTACTGCAGTGCAAAAGTAAATTGTTGTGACCCGTTTTCATTGTTCTGGCTCAGGAACTGACGTTTCAGGAGGGAGAATTTGTTTTACAGTGATTTGTAGTTGTGCTTATTCAGATCCATTGGTACAGTATTAGTAACTGTTAAGTAAATGAGAGAAAAGTGTTAATTAACAGTGTAATTTTTTTTACTTATCAGTGGAATGTCTTCCTTGTATTTTATGAGGGAAAGGCAACACAGCTGTAATATTTTTAACTTTCAGGTGTTCTTGGAAAAAAGTGCCTGCACTTCGGAGCTTAACAAGGACATGAGGAGTAAAAGGATCTGGGATCTCACTGGTCAGAATGAAACAGATGTTGAAAGACTTTTCAAATCTGTTGTTAGTAGTGCTCTGTGACTACGGTAAGTCTATCGGGGGAAACTTGGGATGTGTATTCACAAGGTGGTTTTGGATGGTTCTGTTTCAAGGTGATCCATTGAAATCAGATGCCACGGGAGCCACCACTGATATGCACAGAGTATAGTCCAGATTTTATGTAATATTTAGGTTGAAAATGCAGCTTAATAAACTGATCTAAAGAGATCAGAGTAACAGGAATCTTTCCTGCTGTAAATTTGCTGAGAGAAATAAATGAGATAGACAAACAGATTTCTGTGGGAATCACTGAGGGACTGGCTGTGTTGGAAGCAGTAACTGGAACTCTGCTCTCGTGAAGACTCGTATTTCATAATATTTAATGAACATCGTGGAAGTTAGATTTACTTTAGGTATCCATACCAGGATGGGCAGAACTGCACTGTACAACTACTTTTTTCCATTAACTGTAACAGGAACCTGTGATGGTTGGCTGAGATGTATGCTCCTACAGTATAGGCAACCTCCTATGATTGAGAGAGCCCTCATCTGATGGACCTAAGTTGCCACTTAGACAACTTTTGAGAACAACAGAAATATTCTTTCCTCTGACCATGTAAGAAAGCAAAGGACAGTATTCATGCTCATTCAATTTTAGTCGTGTGAAATTAGGCAGCTAGTTGGAGGCAATCAGTCTCATTTGAGTAGTCCACAGGCAAATCAGCACATATCGAAAGCGGCTCCAACCCATCTGCAATCTGAGATGTGTGAAATGAAAAAGCACCTCCTTCTCACCATCAGCTGCCAAGGAGGGAGGTTAGACATCTTAAGTTCAAGTTAGACAACTGTAAGATGTCTACAAGCTGAGGGACATCCTATGCATGGTGTCTTAGCTTTTCCAAGAATGTACTAAGTAGGAAGTTGATTTGCAAAGGGAATTAATTCCTTATTGCGCAGTGAGTTAGAAATTTTGAAAACGGAACTCTTAATTCCTAAATAATACATATGTTTTCAAAAATTACATTCCTAATTTAAAAGCAGGCATTTTTCTGACAGCTGCAGTACATTGCCAAACCATGCTAAAGGAGTAAGCCATGTACTGCTGAAACGTCTATAGCATAGAAAAAATGAAAAAAAGGTTATTTAGTGGTAGGAGGTAGGTCACACACCAGACAGCTGAAGATGTCTTACAAAGGAGAGAAATGGACCAAAAATGTATGCAGTTTGCTCTCCTTGTATGAGTGAGAAAAGTGCAATTATAGGTAATGAGTGAATGCTAAGTATGCTCAGCTACTTGTGCCTCTGTTCTTGCTCCACCTCCACCTTAGAACACGGGATCGCTGGAAGGTGTTAAAAACCTGGAATTGCCGTAATTTAGATGAACTTAATTCCAGTAGAAGTGGAGACACTTGTCTATGGCTTTTAATACCATTTCTTCTTTTAATAAGACTAAGTTAACTGGAACAGGTAACTGGCCAATTTAGGAACACTTCACTGAGCAGGGAACACAGTGAAGGTAACCCAAGAAGTGAGGTGAATGATTGCAGTATCCACTCGTTCTCGGTGAGCCAGCCCTGTAGGCATTCACACTAGTTGACTCAGAGGTAAAAGCTATTATTCCTGAACTTTATAGAGTGTGGCTCAGTAAATAATTACAAGGTGCCGTTAAAGAGCTTAATCTCTGATGCAAACTTTAGGTACATCTTCTTTTGCCCTATTTTTAGTTAAAGGGTAGTCCGAAATTCAGAAAATGTCTTTCAAACAGTTCTGCATATACACATCTTTGAGTATCACATGCGTACCTATTTTTTAGATAACTATTTCACTCATATACTTCTCAGTTTCAGGCCAAGACTGTTTTTTAAATGATCCAATATGCTCCGGAAAATTACTATAACGCTAAAAAGCCATAACATACAACAAAACAGTATTCTAATTTCTTACCAGTTTTTCTGATGTTTGTTCTTCTTAGGTTCTGTGCTACTGGTGGCTGACAAACCAACAGCACAACCCAAGTTGGCTTAAACACAATTAAAAATAAACAAACACCAGAATAGCACCCTCACATAATTCTTACTCTTCAGTGAAAACAAGAACTTTCCTTTTGATCTTTCTAAGAGTGAGTTCTTGCAAAGACTCCTCTGGCAGGTTGTTGGTGCCACAGCCAGGCTCCATTCATTGGGAGACCATTGTAATGACAACCAAAAATACACAAATGCATTGAAAGCTGCCCCTGACTGGCTGTCCAAACAACTGGGATCGAGTTTTGGCATGTGACACTGTCATGTGTGCGCAGGAGGCTGGAGGGTAGCTGAAGGAACTTGCAGTGGAAACCAGCTACTTCTGACTGGTGCCCTTTGGAGCATTGTAAAAAACTACTCTGAGGGCTGCCTATGATGAGTGCAAAGATTGCTCGTTATTAACCAAAGATGGGGGAAAGGATGCTGTGAACTGTTGTACACCAGCTAGAGCTGTGCAGTGCGGTATCAACATCCACCAGTAATGCTCACTTTCCTCACTTCCCAAGTGACCTGCATTAGGGTTGATGGGAGCTACGCGGCAGTCACCTGGCCTCTCTCCAGTCCTCCCCTACACATACATGGTGGTGTTACTTCTTCTTTGAGCCATTCCAATTAAGAAATAGTGCAAGAGAGCCAAGACAGTCGTAAAAGAGAGTAAAGACAGTAGATCAGAAGGTACGAACATCAATACTTTTCATTACTGTTACTTTAATGTTTTTGCTGCAAGATTAAAACTTGAAGTTGAAATTTTCCATGCTAAATTTTAGTCATGGTCTGATTTCTTTTTCCCTTATGTTTCAGCTAAGTTGAATCTAGCCACTTCTTTTGTAGAGAAATGCATCGTTTTGCCCATGGTCAAAGCCCAGCAACCTGCAGCCATTTCACTGGGAAACTCTTAACACAGCTGTGGGAACTTCATATTTGTTAGAGTGCTCATGGTGGCCTGGGACATGCTTTATGCTGTTCTTATGAATATTTGCCCAGAGTCAGTCCAGATCTAAATCTTTGCAGATGAGTTGGCCCTGAAGTTCTCTGAAGGGTTGACTGTGACCCAACTCACATTGGCTCCTTTTGCCAACCCCACACAATCCTGTGTGTGCTCCAGCCCAGGACAGCAGAGTTTTCCCCCACATTTGTGATATTCAGCACTAGCACTAGAGTTGCTTGTCCTGTGCTCACTGCTGTCATGCTAGCAGTACGCAAGAAACGTAGGAGCTTGCTGGAGTTAATTGCAGGCCCAAGGAACAGGAGGAGGTAGAAGAACTGTAAGGCAAAGAAACGAGGACAGGAGTTTGGAAAGCTGTGGTGGTGGTAATGGAGTTAGGATAGTACTCCAGAGATGTTGACAGTAGGTGATGGTAGGAACAGGACTGGGAAATATGGGCTGGCACAGATGACAGAAACAAAACATGAAGAGCTAGGAGAATATGTTGCTGGGCAATTCATAGAGAGACATTTTTCACAGGCATTCAGGGCCTGTTTCCTACTCTCTGCGTGTCCAAGCTGAGATCAAGTGTGCTGGGGTGTCATGTGCTCACCACAGCTGGGGTCAATGGGATCCTACCTTAGGTGTATGATGGACCATTGTATTTAAAAATCAGGTCCTGGGTTTCTTAGGGCATCAACAATTAGTTGATACTTGTCAGTTTATATCTTTGTGCCTGAGCATTGTTTCTTAACACACTAAACAAGAATAGTGATATCCTCTCATCTTTCAGGGATATTGGAAGGATAAACTCATTAATATTTCTAATGCACTGATATACTCTAATAAGAGTGCAATAGAAGAGTCCATGGGGGAAATTAATAATTCTGTGTTATCAGGATGGATTTTGGGTGGTGTGCAGTCAATAATACATGGGGACCACCCATGTATGAATGAGAACAAAAGAGCCTTCTGGTAACGAGCATGATCCACCTGACAAATGAAGCAGCGTTTTGTGGAGATGCAAGTTAAAGACTGAGTTACAGTACATATATGTAAGAGTATATGCATGATTTATACGTGTAAGGCTGTGCATACCACCTTCATTCAGACTTTGTGGATGTGGTTGGAGCTGGTTATTTTAAAGATGTGTTATAGCTGGTGGAGAGTAATAGGCTCTTCTAGTGCACACTGTGCCTCACCCTGATGAAAATGCCTACAGGTGGTCAGATGAATTTCTTCCTGAAAACGTTCCCTGCTGACAAGAAAGTGAATCCAAGGTGACTAACTCAAATTGAAGCTTAGAACGGTAGGCGTCTAATATTATGTGAGATGAGTCCTGCTACTCCAGAGTGCTTGCCTTGGCAGTTGCAGTGTTTTTTCAGCAAAGCTTTCTTTGAGGTAATCTATGAAGACGTGTAACAGATTTAGCAAGTCAAAGTATTGTTACTTGATACTACTTAGGAAAGGATTGCTTTAACTGAAGTTTTAAACTTCTGTACCACCTTCCATCCAAGGCTCAGAAGCCTTTTCCCAGACAATTAATTAAAGAAATATGTCTCATAGCTCATTCTCTATCTGGAATAGATACAAGCCGTTCTCATTTCTCAGATAACCTTTTTATGTCTGAAATCCTTAAGTTTCAAGTAATGCAGAAAAGCTAGCTGAACTGAGAACGGAAATGTGATCTTCCAATCCATTGCTTTAGATATCATCTATCCCCACTAGTTACAGCATGTCTCAGGATAATTTGGCAACTTGCACAAACATGGTCATGCAAGAAGTGCATTTAAAAAGACTGCGCCATTTATAATGAAATGATGTCATTTAGACATGTTGCACCACCTCTGAGACAAGAAAAGTGCTGCAGTCACCATCACTGTTATTTTCGGCTCTTTCACTCAAGTGTCTCTGCAATGCAAATGAGCAAAATGAAAGATTCATAAGAGAGAACAAGAGAAGGGTCTTCAAAAAACATCATGCAGGCTTCCTATTTTATTTAATTTGGGGGAAATTTTTTCTTGTTTCTGTATTAAGAAACTGCTGTACTTTTTTTGTTAGATTATAGCTAAAGTAAGTGGAACAATAGCTGGCCACTGTGAAGAGGACTTTAAGCATCTGTAAGTGAAAGAAGTTGAGAAATTTGAGAATATCTTGATAAATGAAGTTTCCTGTTAATCTTTTGGGTTGGGTATTTCTTTTTTTTTAAACCTTGTTTTTAACCTTCCTGAACATGTTACAGCAGTGGACTTTGAGTTGATTCCAAAAAAATAAAAATAAAAAAGAGGCGGTGAGCTTTAATTGCTAGAGCTAGGACCTTTTTGTGTGTGTGAACTGATTCACTTTAAAAAGTTTGAGAACCACTTCTTAAATATCAACTTTTGAAATCTTTTTTTTCTTCCATAAGGTAGATAAACAAGCGGTTGTGTCTTCGATTCTTAATACTGTTGTGAAACTGTTTTCCTTTCAGTTCTCAGTGAAGCGGAGTATCTCCTGTTGGAACGCCCAGGTCATGTAGCCTTCAGCAATGACACAGTATCTGTGGAGTATCAGTACTACAGTGGTGGTAACGTGACAGCAGAGCATCTGTCCATCTTGTTGCTGGATGCCAGCACCAACAAAATAATTGCAAGAAAACAGCTTCCAGCAAATCAGTCCTGGGGGAGGGTAGAGTTTGAGTGTTTCCATTTCAAGAGCGCTGGGGACTTCTTGTTCAGAATGGTCTCTCCCAGCAATAACAGCAGTACTGCACAGTGGAACAGAAGAAATGTATCCACCCTCCGTGTGGAATGGCCTGTATTTCACATCGATTTGAACAAGAGTTCGGAAGTGCTTGGAAGCTCTCTTCAGGTTGGACTTTTTACAAACGAGCAGTTGTGTGCCATGAATGAGACAGTGGTTTCACTGGATGTGATATTCACCAGCGCCCTTTACGAATTCGGAAGAGTAAGCTCCGATGAGACTCTGGGCATTAGAACTAGCAAAGGAATCCTGCTCTCTAGGTCTCAGTGGGTAGAGTTTGATTGCCCACCTGTTGGTCAAGAAACATACATCACTGTGTTACTGAAATCGTTAGAAACGCATTCCATCATAGCCTCCATAGGACCCATAGATCTCCTCCACAAATTTGGATACAGACTCGTTGCAGCTCCAGAAGCAATATGCAAAACTTTGGTTCAGGTCTTCGTAGTCTCTCCACCATGTACTTCTATCAGTGGAAAAATTGTTGTTTATAAAGAGGCTCTCAAGCATCCTAGTCAAAGAACAACTTGGCTGTATGAGAAGATCCTTCACCCAGGAGACAACAGGACAGAATTTAACTGCACTTTGTTTGATGTGGGGAAGAACAAGTACTGCTTTGACCTCTTTAATTTCTCAAACCGAAGCTATTTCCCAACAAGAGTTAAGGAATGTACGATGATCCAAAGGAATATGGGTTTGTACTGATGTTTGTCCTTTTTAGCACAAAACAGCACTCTACCCAACCAACCTGGGTAACGATAAATAGGTTTGATTATGGTGTCCCCTGTGGAATAGCTATTTTTGGGTCTCCTACACCAGACAAAATAGTTGTAATGTCACATGCAGATGGGAACAAGATGGACTAGACTGTTACATAGAGGCATGCACAAGCACATTTGGTAACAAATGCCACTGTTTTAACTTAAAACCGCACTAAGTTAACACTAAGTACTGACCAAAAACACTTGGTACATTCTGAATGGTGTATCTGTCTAGTCTGAGTAAAACTGAAACTTGGCCCTCTCACTGAGGTAAGAAATTACTACAGTAGATCTGGCCCATTGGAGACACTAAAGGTAGGATTAGTCTTACCTATATCTAAGTAAGTGTCTAAAAGCCAAGGGTTCAACATTAAGTAATTATTTAGCTTTTTAGTCGAGAGACAGGCATGTCACAGGGATACAAGGTACATGGGCTGAATCCTCATCCGAGTGTCTTTTTCTCTAGCCCATTTGCTGAGGAATTTAGAGTCTTACTTGTTAGATACACAAATTTTGGTGAGATGAATCAGGATTTGGCAGTAGCAAAAGACACTGTTGTATAATCTGGACAGCTTGTGGGTTTTTCAAGCAGCCTTTCAAAACTTGTCTCTGCTGCTTAAAACAGCCCAGGGTGCATTTTCTGATCCATGGCCACCTAACAGATCACGAGTCACATTCATATAGCTGAACTTTTCCTTCCAGGAAAGAAAACTGCCAACTGGGGACAGTCTGTGGTCCATATAGTCTTTGGCCATGACCATGCATGGTCTAGGAGAGTGCTTTTTGGCAGAAGCCAAAACCATGTCTACAAGTATGAATGATCATGGTCAAGGAGTGATCACAGTTAAGTATGATCACAAGACAGAGTCTGAGCCCATTCCTCATCCCTGTTTAAGGAATATCTGTACATTCTATTTGTATATCTGTACATCTTATATGCAGCTGTAACTTCAGAGGTGGCTGTGCATGGTTTGGCAGAGTCTACAAGTCACAGTAGCATGGCAGAGGAAGCAGGTGAGCCAAATGTCCTTCTCATCCCTCATTTGTGGAAGGCAACCACAATGAGGGATGGGCTGTGTGTGCATGAGGGGATTGTGGTTGGGTTGTGTGGCCTACACCCTGGAATGGAAAATTAAATGTTCTCATTTGGAGCAGGCTTGTGTCCGTATGTAATGAATTCATCTTTCTGATTTGCACACTTCAGAGAGTTTGGGTGGAAGGTTTGAGATGTACACCATTTTCTACACTTCCCCACCCTGGTCTCCCTGAAAAGGAAGTGCAGCTAAAGAAGGGTCATTGTGCTTGATGGGCAGGTATTTGAGCAGGCTCATCAGAACACCAGCAGTGTGGGACATGCTCCGTAGCTCACAACCCAGACACAGCTTAGCTAAATTAGGTTCCTAGTATCATGTGGTCTTACGTTGTATTATTTCATAAATTCTAAAACTGTTAGCTGTTTAATTAACACTCTATATTGAAAATTACCTCTATTTTCAGCACGTGCCAAACTCAGTACATAGTTCTTCTCTTCATCTTGACTTCCCATCTGCATTCTCTGTTGGCACTCTCTCTCTTCCTCTGGCACAAGAAAGTCTTTTCTAAAAATGAAAGCGTTTTATTTTCTTAATGGAGATAATTCTCAAGGAAAAGGGAGGAGATAATTCTAATTCTTTCTCTGTGCTTGGGTGGTATGCTACACAGATATGATCTAGATGATTACCCTGACAGATGAATACCTAAGATATGACATAGATATGTTTCTGTGCTCAATATTTGACTGTTTTAATTGATGAGATCCACCTTAAGCGGTGCCTCTCTGGAATCTGCTTTGTTTCTCTGGGTTCCTCAATAGCACCATCCTTACAACCACAGTCGAAAGAATCAGGCTACACCTGTGAAGAACAGAGTTAAGTCAATAGCTGTCAAGTTACAAGTGTCAAATCTACAAAGCTGATGAAAGTGAAATCACACCGTGTAGCCATAAATAAAATGTCAGCCTGAAATTAATTAGACTGTAGCACATCTGACTTCATGCCTGTATCTGCGAGACTTCAAAGCCCACAGGCAGCGTTTGAAAGGAGCAGGGCGTTCTGGGAGGGGCACATCAGCCCAAAGCCAGCCAGGCAGAGCGAACTTGCACTGCCTGCGGTGGCCATCCGCCTCCTGGCTGCTTCGGAAAGCCCTCTCCTGAGCCCTCTCACCCTGCTGCAGGGCACTGTGAGAGGACGTGCGTAGACCTGGACCCCTGGTAGCTGTTTGTGTAAATATGCAGCTGCTGCACAACAGGCATCTCTCCTCAAGTCACTTATTTTCTGCTTTGAACTCCTGAACTCAGTTTAAAGCAAAGAGAGGTGATAAATCCTCTAAGCTGGGCTCCTGTGAAGCATGGGCTGTCACTTTTCATCCAGTTACCCTAGTATTGAGCCCCACAACTAGTCTTTGCATTCGACAGCCACTTACCCTCCAGAGAGTTATTCAGTCTTTAGTCAAAGGCACCACAAAACAGAGACCTTTCTAGCAATTTCTCTCAGTACTCTGCTCTGATTTTTGTTTGTTTGTTTCTTTTTAGGAAAAGGGAAGCTGTGTGTTTCATAACTAAAGCTTATCTAGCTTCAGCCTCTACTGACTAGCTTTTACTCTGCTGCTCTATCCTAGAGGACATAGCTGTTTCCTATACACTGTCTTCCCCCCGTGAAGGTGTTTGCACGTCCACATCATCTCAGTCCTTCCGGATAATCTCAGTGTTCTCTTTAAGAAGCTGAAAAGATTGAGTCTTTAATTGGAAAGCATTTTCTTCAGGATTTAATTAATTTTCTGTCTCTTTTTGTCTCTATTTCCAATTTTTTAAACAGTCCTTTGATGACAGGGTTATCAGCTTCAGGTGCTGTGTTCAGACAACCTCCTCACCAATGCTGCTGGAGCAGTAGACTCTCTTTACCCCTACTTACTGCTCCTCTGCTTTCATTTCCACCAATTGCATTAGCTAATTTTGCTGTAACTTTTACCCCGTGAACTCCTCTTGAGCTGTGTTTGTGTTTGACCTTTCAGTATGTAGTCTGCCATCCTGCAGGTACAGTTTGTATTCCTTTCCCCTACGTTTTGTGTTTTGCTGATTTAGGATCTGCTTTGCTTGAGTTATCCTAACTTAGCACGTACCTTAGCACCTACATTGCTCCATACAACTGCACTATCTACTTATGTCATCACAGTGTTGTCATATTCTCTCAGTATTGGTTTTGTACTTGTTTTTGTGTCAACTAGGCAAGCATTGTACAGCACTGAGCCTTATACTAATCCCTTTGGAATCTCTGCAAACGCATTCCCACTCAGTGATAGTTTTCTGTTGACAATTTCATATCACATCTGTCACTCGGCCAGTGTTTACTTTATTTAGCATATGCTCTACTGTTATGAAGCAGAGATATTGTCTCCTAAAAGGTCAAAGCTCCTAAATCATTAAAATTATCTTCATCCAAACCACAGAGGATGAGATAAAAGAAGATTTTGCCACACCCATTTTCCATAGATCAGGCATCAGTTGTATTCCTGACCCTTTGTCAATCCCACTCTTTGCTCCTCAGGTTTAGTACAGCCTGCGGTACGGGAGTCTGGCTTCGGTCTGGAGTAGGGAGCAAAAGGCTCTTGGTGGCCCTGAGTGGGCCAGGGCAGCAGTTCTTTCAGCCCAGACCATCAACTTCAGAATGAGTGTCTCAAAAAAACTTTTGCTATCTAAGACTGTGGATGTATCTATTAAAGGTGGGGAACACATCTATTAAATGTGAGCCAGCACTTGTAAAGTTTTCTGTAGACTCTAGTTGGAGAACCTGTGGAAAAAAAACACCCAGAGATGAGTTACTTTGTTCATCTCAGTGGGGTGTTAACTGTTTCACATAGGTGACTTAAAGAGTCATGCTGCTAGATTTTTCCCTGTGTTTGACCAGATTATTTGAATGTCTGAGATGGGAAACTATTAAATCATATGCAGGTGCATTGCAGGCTCACTCTTTTAAATGCTTTTTGCTGTGCTTTGCTCGTCTGGGATTTAAGTGTCCCCAGCATGGAGACTTCTGCACTCCTTAAAAGAATGTTCCATGTCCTACCCTCTATCCCACTTGAAACATTTGGTATGAGACTGATAAAATTAATCAGTAATGCTACAGCATAGAAATGGGCATATTTTCTTCATACTTCTGGTGTTAATTAACTTTCTTTCACAGTTCTTAGTTACAGTCTGGAGACCAGTTTCAATTTTGGTGTCACTCCCAGTGAAGTCTCTTCCACTTGCCAACAGCAGAGATGAATTTTGTTCGTCTGGCCTTTGCTAACTGTCCAAAAAAGCCATCAGGAGGCCAGCAGGGCATAAGAGTGCAGCTGTTGCTAATGAAGGGAAAGAGGAAGGTAGGGGAAGACCTTCTGAAGAGAAAAGTGATTGGTGAGGGAGGAGAGGAGTTAAGTGGAGTATCTAGGAGTCAGGCAAGGATATACAGCTTCCATCAAATCCTTGCTCCCTCAATAAGACTGTATGAATCAAGCCTGCTTATCTATAGGAAAATCTGGGAACTAATTAGCTCTATTGCCTGAATGTGTGCCTGGCTTGCATTTATTTAGAATCAGGCATATGCAGGGGATCTAGGAATGCCAGGGCTGGTTTGCATCCCAGCTGCTTCTCCTGTGAGAGTGAATACTTCATTTCCACACCCACAACATTTTAGGAGTAAGTCAGGTGTTATGGACTCTCTGGGATAACTCTTAGGGTCTGGAAAAAAAAAATTAGGCCATGCCTCTGCAATTCTTAAAGATGCCTGTTTGTGGGGGAAATACTGCAATTTGCCCAGGTGGAGTCTAGGCTTTCTTTGAAGGGATCTTTGTCCTTCCATTATCCAAACTAGTAACCTGTTGGAGCATGCCACCATTTCAGTGCACCCGGGCTTTACTTCCTTGGAAACAGAGGAATGAGGAATAGGTGACAAGGATGTTTTCCCAGGTCTTACCCAAACACCCATACAATGTGTGTTAACCCACTCTCAGGACCCAAAAACTGAATCTCAGCTTCCACAAATACCCTGCAATCCCCCAGGCTAGCATAGGCATTTACATGAGCCTGTAAATAACTAGTGATTTTGTCCCATATGGCTGGTCTTGTTGAAGTGCTTTGGACTATCATGTGCATCAGGCTGGAAGGATGATGCTGAGCATCCCTGGCTGCCTATGCCGTTGGATAGCACTGCAAGCTCAAAGTCTTGTGAAAGCAGAAATTTGAGGGGAGGTATTTATGCAGAGCAACAATTAACACAGTTAATTGCATTTATCTTTCATGCTGGCAGATCTGCCAACTGTCAGTTATTTCAAACTAACTCAGGAGTTAGATATCTTCACGTTGATAATTGATTCCTCAATTGCATGTGAAAAAATTTACACTTATTAGAGCTAGTTTGCAGTGCGTTCCTTCTGGTTTTTCCCCTGGTGCTTTGGATCTGCTTGTCTTAAATGGAGTTATTCATTTCATTTCCTTGGGGAAGAATAAACTAGCTTCATTTTCTTTTACATTCTGGTAATTGCAGGAGGTTGCAGAGCACATTGCAGGAGTTGAAATCTCCCATCTTTCATGCGAGCTGGAGCATTTCCTGCTATCCTGCTTCTTAAGGCGTATATTCTTAGCCTGAAAGCTATGGATGCCGAGTGGTTTTGCTAAGGAGCTCTGCACCCTCAGCTGAAGCTGAAGCCGGTGAAAAGTGCCCTGGAGCAATGGGCACATCACAGCTTTGACGTCAAAATTAGAAAATTACTCATCCTAAATGTTCTTGTACGTTGAAGCCTACAGGCATCAATGCAGACACTGCTGAGCACCTTCCACTGTCACCAGTGTTCACACTGGAGGCAATCAGAACCTTTCTGGGTCTGGCTCTATATCTGACTGTAATTAACAGAAGTTTTAACGAGCAGAGAATGTGGAGAGAGGGAAACGAGCTACCTTACACACTGGAAATTATGACAAGAACTTACCAAGCTGCACACATGAAGTAGTCTATAAGGAAGTAGGTGCTTCTCCAGCTAGCTTATCTCTCTCTGCCAGTGAGGAGGGACACTGCTGGAGTCTTTCACACTGCTGATATGAAGTGTCATGAGATCCCCAGATACTTGATAACACAAAGTCTTTTGGAAGAGGAATCAGAGAGCCCTTGACTGCCCTCACTAATAGCTCTGCTCACTAGCTGATGTGATTTTGCAGCT
Source organism: Buceros rhinoceros silvestris (assembly GCF_000710305.1). Taxonomy (NCBI): domain Eukaryota; kingdom Metazoa; phylum Chordata; class Aves; order Bucerotiformes; family Bucerotidae; genus Buceros; species Buceros rhinoceros. The sequence continues at coordinate 29,219 of NW_010406471.1, read as the reverse complement.
CTCCAGGTTTGCACCTTCAGGGGACTCCTTTCCCCCCAAAAATGCCCTCCTTGGTATCTTCTGATTCCCTTCCCTCCTGACACCACACACCATCCAGTCTTGCTCCATTTCATACTTCACTGGGAACTGGCATGTTTGCAAACCGGAGGAGGAATGTGAATGCTCCGCCTACCTCTGGGCTCATCTCCCCTGCTGTAGCAGCTCTCTAGCTCCAGAGGGGTGAAAGCAGAGTGGTGCACAAAGAGCACAAAGTCTAAGACAGCTTGGGATCATGGATATCTCAGTGTTGTGGTAGATTCAGTGGCAAATAGCCAGGGAAGTCAGTTGATGTTGTGTGGGCTTAAAACTGCAGACCCTCGGCGTGTCTCACCATGCCCATCCATACTCTGCATCAGGCGAGGCAGACAAACTCAAACGTGCACACAGATGTGTGTACGTGCCCGCACACGCTTTACAGCCTCAGCTAACAGCACGACTGTAGCTCAAAGCCCCATCCTGCCATGCAAGTGAGTACCTGCACACAGGAGACCAGCCCCGCTGGTTGTTACGCTGCTCACATTAATGTTATTCATACTGGCGTGCTCACAAAAAATTGTAAGATGGGTCCCAAACCAGTCAGAGTTTCATGTGTATTAAAACACAGCTGTATTTATTTTTGTTAGACCTTTTAAAAATAATAACACACTATGAACAATAAAGGAAGCCATATAACATGAAATTATAAAGCCATTTCCAGTCATGCAACACTCTCTAGTCCTTTGACATTGTAACTTGATCAGTGATCAGGAGCTCAGGGGCATGCTAGCAGCAAAGCTACTGTGTAATAAAATCAAAGATCGTGACCTGTGTTGGCAGTAGGAACACCATAAATTATTTAAAAGAGCAAACTTTAAGAAAACTAATTGCTTTTTTTTATGATTTTTTTTTTTTTATTTAGCTGATTTTCTACTTTATCTGTGAGTGGTGAAATGGAGTTAGTTTTCTTTCTGGCAGGTTTCAAAACAAGGTCACTGATTCAACTGACCTGTAGGAGGGTCCCTGGGATTTTTGTCCTTTAAGATTGCACCTGGGCTCGTGCATTAGTTTGGAATTTAAAGTAGTGGTCCTGCCTCAATATCACACCTGTCAAATACAGGCAGGAATGGTCCCTTTTTCTCTTTAGGTAATCACTGCTGTAAAGTTTGAGTGTTGAACACTGGATGAAGATGTTGTCTAAACAGAAGAGGAATTTCATTACACAGTAAAAAATTACAGTGTTTGAGGTAACATTAGAAGCTGAGTGTGCCTCCACTTAAAATAAATAAGTGAACCTGCAAAATTTTCATCTTGAGTTAATTGTCTAACCATAAGCAATAAAACAATAAAGCAATAAACCTCTATGCTGTCAAATGAATGATTCAATAACACATTTGTGTGCTGAGAAGATAATAAAGAGAAAAAACAATATTACCGTTTCATTAGGCCTTGTAGGCTTATCCCCCTTTCACAGTCATATAAATCAGAAGTAACTCCACTTAAGTCAATGAAGTTATCCTGCTGTAAAAGCACTGTTTGTCAGGCAGGAATTGGATTAATATATAAATTATTAACATATTCGAAAGATTTGTGGATTAATTTCCATTTGCTGTTGTTCCAGGTCCTGCCAGCCTCAGTTAACTGACCTCTGTTTTGCTGGCTGTCATGGAGTGAAAAAAGGGAAAAAAAAAAACATTGGGAGCATTGACCCAGACTGATGAGAACAAGAACAGGTCCCTGGTGCTGCTTGCTCTTTTGGTGTTGCCGTGTGCATTGTTTGGTTATTTATTGATGGTTTTCTTAAATAAGAGATGACAAATGGCTGTGTCTTTAAAGGTAAGGAGGCAGACATGTTCCTCATCGCTGTGAGCTTTTGTATTTGCAGAAACATGGAGCCTGTGGCAGCCCTGGAGCCCATGCAGTGTCACCTGTGGGGATGGTGTCCGGGAGCGCTTCCGAGAGTGCCTCACCTCCTCACTGACGAACCCAGGATGTGCTGGATCACCGAGGGAGACTTCCTTGTGTTCGCTGGAGGAGTGCTTGCGTAAGTAGCTCTGCTGTCTTCTTCCATGTGGTCGTGTGTCTGCACTGGCAAAAGCAAACGATCTGTTACTATAGAAGGGCTTTGTTCAGTGGAAGCATCTGATCTCTTCTTCAGTCATGTTGATTTTGGGGAGGTGTCACATTGCTGTGATGGATGGAGTAGGGCGGGACCCTACATGCGTTTGTGGGAGAGGTAGAGATAGGGCTTCAAGGCTTAAGAAGATTTCTGCGTGCTGTGAGTGCCATGGAAGAAGGGGTTTAAAATCTCCAGCATGGCCAGGTAGTGGAGAAGGGCTGAAGGAGAGATCTTGGGACTAGCACTACATGTTCAGTACTGAAGGTCAAAGACTCCAGACAGTGGAAACCTGTTATAAAATGAAAAGCTATTAAAAAAGGGCTGGTTCCGTCTGGGACCCATGGTGTGGGGGTTCCATTCTGGGAGGTTTTTGTGGTGGCAGTCCCAGGTCTCCTGCTCCAGCCTGCCACTGCTATTGGCTAGTAACAGGGCAGGCTGGATGATGCTGGCAGGTGGCGAGTGGGTGAGAATACAAGTGAGTGGGTGAGCTTCCTGCAAGGCAAAAGGGGGTTACAGCAGCTGCCTGGCCCCCAGTGAGACTGGACGAGGCTGTGCTAGCACCATAATCAGGTGCTTGCAGCCAGCATGACGGGCAGGAGAAGCAGTCTCTTTTAATGGGGTGATGATGATCAGTCCATGCAAAACTTTCAATTCTTGCTGAAAAGGAGGTTGCTGATGTCAAAGGTCCCTGGAGGTCCATCTACTGAAAAACTGGCTGATCTACAAGCTGCAGTGCCTTCGCATCCCACAGGTGCCACGGGGGAAGGGATGGGGAAGGGAAGATGCCCAGGGAGACTGTGCAGGCTCCTAGACTCTCAGGCTGTAATTTAACAGATAATTAAAGCTATTACAAAATGAGCAATGTCTTACCCTTTGCTTTGGCTGCTTCCATGCACTTCCTTGTGCTGGCAAAAGTGGAGTGTGGAGAACTGGAATAGAGCCAGCTAAAAATGGACAGTTTGGAGATGTGGGGGATTTCTTTATCACATGGCTACTGCAATGCTTGGGCCATTGGAAACGAAAGTGCAGCAGAGGGGGAGAATTTCTAGCTGGAGCAGTAAGAGGGCAGGATTCCATTTTTGATGGAGGTATTGGGCTTGAACCAGCTTCAGGGTGTTTGTGGAATGAAAGCCTCAGAAGTATACAGACAGGACTGAAATATATTGTGGAGCACCGTAAGAAATGGGTTGGTGTTGAATAAGAGGTCAGGTCAGGTGAAGGGAAAATACTAAAAATGACACTCCATCAAGCCAGGTATTGCATTTTGTTATCATTCTTGCTGCACTTGGGACGTTTTAGAGTTTGTTGTTAAGGTGCCTAATGTTTTGTTTCTGATATTTTTAATGACTGGAAAGTGCTAGCCCTGGGGGTTTGCTTATTTTGTAAAGCCGTGACTGTAAGCATAGAGGAACAAGTCAGATGTTTAGGGGCCCAGCTTAAACCTAATGCCCTTCTCCAGGGCTAGTTGTCTTCTGTATGCCAAACTCTGCCAGACTGCTGCAGGCAGTGATGCCACCAGTGAAACACAGTGGGTAATTGGTGTATTTCTAAAGCTGATGCTGATCTGTGGTATTCTGTGCCTCCCATTACCTGCTAGATGGGTGTTTCCATAAGCACAGTCTTTGGCTTGGCTCCTTGCCTGCCAGTTTCACTCCACTCCTCCTTTCCTGTGTTATGGTTACGGTGGTTTCCAGAGAGGTCAGCTGCCCTGTGCATATGTAGTGCATATACTCGTGGTGGTCTTGTTGGAGCTACTGTCTGACAGTGCTTAGCAGGTCTGGACAGTCCTCAAATTCCTGCAGGGTCTTTGGGTTAATAAAGAGGGTTTATTATGTGTAGAAAACCCAGATGCATAGAAGGTCTGCATATGCACCCATTGCCATGGGATCTGGAGGAACTACCTCACTTCTCTTCTGCACATGGTTTATCATCCTTCCGCTCCTATGTCAGGCAGCTTCCTTTACAGAGTCACCTACATGTTTTCATCTCATTGAAAGTAAGGTTGCCTGGAGTAAAGTGACCTGGAGCTGTGCTCTTAGTTGTTCATCTGCTGTTTGATCTCAGGCTAGGAGAGTCATTCCTCCCCAATCCCTGACTGTCCGCACTTCTCTGAAGCAGAAAAGCTTTTTTCAGCATGACAATGTTTGCAGTCATTAGTCCAGCAGATGGAGCAAATGGCTGAATAAATGAAACCAGCACGAAGTCTAGGGGCAGGGGTGGGTGTGGTAGAGAGAAGCAAACCTAATTGGCTAAGTCTTGTTTCAAACTTTGCTGTTTGCAAGCTGTGAGCTTTCTACTCCAAATGATACAGCACAGTGTGCATTGCAGGTAGAAGATGGAGTCTTCAGAAAATAGCTGTGAGACTGAGAAAAGGGTGAACAATGAATGCATTGCTCTGCTATGGTGATACTGAACAGAGCAAATGCTGGTCCTGCCTTCTCCTCTGGGCTCAGTGTATTCACTTCCTGTTCATGCCCCTAAAACAGCAGTGCTCCATGCTCTGAGCATGGATGATGGCATTGGGTTGAATGCAAGTTTTAGGGATCCTCTCCAAAAGATTCAGCAGGCAGTGGTCTTTATGCTGATATTGAGCTCTCAAGAGTGACTTGAAGATCAAGATTAATCCCATGGCAGAGTTTTTCAAAGGTCTAGGGGCTCAAGTAGCCTTGAGTCAAAGAAATGTGTCACCTGTCCACCCAGCACCCTTAGCGTCTGTTGTTGTAGCAGCCTGAGGCCTTTTGGCCTGTGTTTGTCAGTGTATTTGTGGATCCTGCGCAGTAGCTCACTGTTGACTGAGTGTTCTGGAAGATCATTACGGGACGGGAACATCTCTCTTCTGAGGAAAGCCTGAGAGACCTGGGTCTGCTTAGCCTGGAGAGGAGAAGACTGAGAGGGGAACTTACCAGTGCTTTAAATATCTAAAGGGCAGGTGTCAGGAGGATGGGGCCAGACTCTCTCAGTGGTGCCCAGCGAGAGGACAAGGGGCAGTGGGTGCCAAGTGGAACATGGGAAGTTCCACTGGAACATCAGGAAAAACTTCTTTCCTTTGAGGGTGACAGAGCACTTGAACAGACTGCCCAGACAGGTTGTGGAGTCTCCTTCTCTGGAGATACTCAAAACCCGCCTGGACGTGATCCTGTGCAACTTGCTGTAGGTGAACCTGCTTTAGCAGGGTGGGTGGACTCTATGATCTCCAGAGGTTCCTTCCAACCCTCACCGTTCTGTGATTCTGGGAAGTACACACTGTCTGCTTCTCATTATTCTGCAGATGCATTTCCTGTGGCTGGATAGTCACTGTGGCACAGGCAGGAGCATCTGGTGAGTTTTGCAGCAGTCTGTCCATCACCCTGATGGAAGGTTCTGGTTCTGGATAAAACTAGAGACTGGGAGAAGGTTGTTAAGTGGTTCAGTTCGAGCTCACAGCTTTGTGGCCAGCTCTTGTCAGCCACAGCTGAGCTGCCTTGTCCTCCAACAGCATTTCCATTGCCTTATGAAGCTGATATTTGGCCACAAAAAGCTGGGAGTACTACCTGACACTAAAATTAGCCGCTGGACCAAGTCATCCATCACCTGTGCTGTTTTCTGCTCATGGCTGTCACTAAAATGCTGGAGAATTAGTCCAAAAAAGAATTATTAATCTGTCATTGCTTCAGCCTTCTGTATTGTGGTGCAGTGTGCAGGTGAGAGATTTAAATAGGACTGTGGAAAGCTCTAGGGTGTTGCCATTACAGGTTTGCAGGGTATTCTTCCCCATTTGAAGGCCCATCTCCAGTCCACAACGGAAGAATATAAATACCGGAATGCCAGAGTCACAAAAGCAATGGCTGCCTTCTCAATCAGGAGCCTGCCTGTGGGGGGGAAGGTTTTGTCCTTTGGAGCTGCGATGCTGAGTGATGGAAGAAGTGCCCTCAGAGGGCTGCTTAGAAAAGTTACACTGCCCCTGTGCTGCCTCTCTGCTCTCCAAACTCACTGCAATTCTCACACCCACTTCAGCTAGCATAAAAATAATTTTAAAGGGATATCTGAAGTGCTAGCCCGGGCTGGGTTATTTTTACCCCTTTTCACCAAGAGATCCTAATGTGCTTCATAAAAGAGTGCAAATACTCTTACGCAATTTTATACGTATTTAATGTGCCTTATGCAAATGGCAGAACAGGCAAAAGTAATGATTACATTTAAAAGGTCTATGGGAGCTTTTGTTTAAAGTCAGTAGATCTGTTCCTGCCAGTTTAAAGTTATAAGTCATTGACAATAAGCCAATTTAAACTTCCTATACTGAAGTAATTGGTTATTTTTTCTTTGTCATAAAGCATCCATCCTAAAATACCAAAACACTGACGACAGTGCAACTCTGACCAACATGTGTGCTCTTTGTTACAGCTATCAAGCCTCCCACCCCACCTTCTGTCGAGCCAGGAGAGGACCAGAAAGCAAATAATATAGTCACCATCACAGGTATCTCCCTATGCTTGTTCATCATCTTTGCCACTGTTCTCATCACCCTCTGGAGAAAGCTCTGCAGAGCTCAGAAGTGCAGCACCGCTGTCCGCCGAAACTCTGTCCATTCCCCCAGCTTCCGCAAGAACTCCGATGAAGAGAACATTTGCCAAGGCAACAAGCAGCGGGACAGCTTCGCCGAAGGAGGGGATGCTCCTGTTAACATTCCTTTAACGTACAGGCGAAGTCTCCAATTTGCTCAAGAAGATGATGCCTCTGGAAGTGAGAACTTTCAGCCAAATGCCCAAAAAATAATCCCTCCGATTTTCAGCTACCGCCTGGCACAGCAGCAGCTGAAAGAGATGAAGAAGAAAGGCCTGACTGAGACCACCAAGGTGTACCACGTCTCTCAGAATCCCCTCACAGACACGGTTCTTGGTGCCACTACAATGCTTCCCCTCAGTGGGGAAAACCAAGAGGATGTAGTGGCAAACAAGTTTAGGATCAAATCTCCTTTTCTGGACCAGCCAGCCAGTCAGCCCAAATTCTTGGGGGAAAGCTCTCACCCTAGGCTGGATTTACCATTCTCACAGGCCAATCCTGCAATGAGCCCTACCCAAACCTTGATAAGAAGAGCTCATTTCAAGCACCAGGATATTAGAGGGGACTTGCCCGAGAGGGGCTGTCACAGAAACCCACAATTTAGAAGAACAGCCAGTTTCCATGAAACTAAAAAGGCCAGACCTTTCAGAGAGAGAAGCATGTCCACCCTAACCCCCCGACAGACTCCCCTCTACAACTCCAGAACCAGAACATGGGACCAGGGTTTGGAGGACAGAATGCGGCCAAAATCAAGAAATGCTAATCCAACTTGTGAAAAGCTGGATCAACCCCACAGCACTGTGCCAGGGTGTGAACTACAGGGCCATGGCACAAAATGCCACCAGAGGGCAGGTCCCCCGGTGAAGAAGCTGGACCTGATCACTGACCGCCAGCCTGCTGGTCAGGAGAAAGCAGCTGATAAGCCTGAGCCCAGCCGAAGTAAGAGGGCCCCTTCATCTAACCCCAGAAGCACGTGGCGGAAGGAAATGGGCTCAGCTGGCAATGATAATTCCCAGAGAGGCCTAAGTGTAAGCCCTGCCCAGTACCGAAGGGACAAATGCCAGAGCTTCCCCTTGGACCCTGAGTTTGCCTTTTATGATAATACTACTTTTGGCTTGACGGAGACAGAGCAGCAGATGATTGACCTCCCTGGGTATTTTGGCTCAAATGAAGAGGATGAAACAAGTACATTGAGCGTTGAGAAGCTGGTGATCTGAGAGCCTCGCTGCAGCCCTGTGGGAGTTGGATGCCCAGGAGAGATTATTCAGGATCTGTTGGCTTCTGGTGGAAGGAGCAGTGGGAATCGCATTCGCTCTGCACAGAGCATGAGGGAATAATGGCCCAAGTCTGGCTTGTGAGAACACATTCCTTTCTAATTACTGGGAAGTGCTTCCATATCTTTATTTCTTGTATGTGTGTGTGTAAAATACACACAAAATACCCCGAGAAAGCACGCGTTAGTGAAGGCGTGACGCAGGAATAACCAATAGATTTTATTGCATAAAGCAGTAACGTCTCATGCGTCATACATGGTGAATGCCACTGATCTAGCCTTTCCCACCTTGTGGACTGTGTACTAGTAGATTAGGATGTCCTAAAGCATCCGTTGTCCAGTATCCTCAACCTTCTGTCCTAATTAGTGAATCATTTCCCGTTTAGAAAAGATGAACCTCGAGCTGCGAGCAGTTCTCATCGTTTTTCTGGTAGTCATTATTGAGCAGTGTTGATTCGTTGTAGTTGCTCCAGTAAGTGATGTGGTGTTTCTTTTAGCTGCTGGCGTGAAGGTGCAAACAGTTGATGCTGAATACTTGGAGTGAATTTAAAACTGAGGGGGCATTTCTCATCATTCAGGACTTTGATGTTTTCTTTCTGCCAGTATTTATTCCAAGAAAACAGCAATGTACAAATATTTGCAGGAAATGTGTAGAAAAGGGTGTGCTGCTGGGAGGGCAAAGAAAATGTGTGATCATATTTTAGTCCTCACAGAAATGTTACTGCAGCATTTAGACACCTATTAAAGTCAGTGAGAGAAGTGAGGGAACTGTTGAATTGCCCACCCATTCCATAACAGACTTTGCCTTTATTAAACTTTTAAAAAATGTAAATAAATTGTCAGTAATATTTCTGCAGCAAGCTCAAAATAAATTATGAACAAAACCAGCGAACAAATTTATTTGATGAATATGCGTTTTGCAAACAAGAAGAAAAAATAAAATGGCTCAACGACATCTGATGATTCCCAGAGAATCTTATGGTGAAGTACAAAAGTTACGTTGGTTTGGTTTTGGGGTTTTTGTTTTGGTTTTTTTTTTGTGTGTGTGTGTTCTTTGAAACAGAGATCTGCTGTCAGATACTGCTGCAAGTATTCAGAGCTGGGTTGAAACTCCAGTTAACAACAGAGACAGAGCTCGGGCCAGCAAGAATGAGTCAGGGACTTTGCTTGGCTTTTGTTAGGATAACCGTCTCTTCAGGGAGTTTCCCAGGACCAGAGGAATGCTATTGGGCAACAATGGGAAAAGATGAGATGCTGCCTTGGAGGATGGAGTGAGAGAAGGTAGGTTCAGGCAGAGGACTGTCAGTCTTAAAACAACTCTCCCATAAGGAGCCCAAACTCTAAGTGCCCTTTAACCTTTTGTGGGTGTGAAGGAAGAATCAGCACGTGCTCAGTTCTCTGGCAATAGGCTGCTATCTTTCTCAAAACTGGCTTTCTGAGTGGAAAGATAGATTTCCCAATCCCACATTTTTTTTTTTCTCTAAACCAACAATAATTTTAAAGGGAGAGCAGCATCACTGTGCGTTCGGCTGTTACTGATGGCACCCTACTGAAGGGCCCAGGTAACTTGACAGATGCACAGTGGGAGGGTTTGCTGTGACACCCTAGGGGAAGCCAGACTCTCAGCATTTGGCCACCAGAGTCAAACCCCACCATCTGAACAGTCTTTTTGATGGTAACATTTTGCATCTGCTGCTGGAGCACCGGATCCGACTCACAGGGTGATGCGAGCTCCCGGTGTCCCAGGAGCTGGGCCAGCATGCTGCATTGTCAACCGTCAGCCCTTTGGCCCAGCACAACATTCGTACAGCTACACATTCCCATGAATTCCCAGCTTAAAATGTTGTTTGAAGCTTTTGAGAACATGTCCACACTTGAGGACTGATCCAGGGCTAATCAAATGTAATGAGTCTTTAAATTGACTTAAATGAGCTGCAAATCAGACCTCTGAAGCAATTGCTGCTCAGGTTACTCACTGTCCCTGTACTAGGGTAAAGCCTGCGCCCTGAAGGGATGATCTGTCAGCGTTGGAGCTACAGTGCTACAGCACCTATTTACAGCTTGGTGAGCCTCTCCGCGGCAGACCCTGGAGAAACGAGTGATCAGATGTGCAGCACAGCAACATCCAGCATTTCCCTAACCTTCAGCGGGAGTGATTTGAGCTTGGCAGTAGCTCTCAGATCAAATAAGGGCTCTGCTAGTGGCACTTTGCCCAGTTTATTAAGATAAAGAGTGTTCTAGAACACTGCCTGGGTTTACTGTGGGATTTACAGGGTCCTGCGCAAAGGCCTGTGACCCCTGCATCTCTGAGGGGTTCCCTGCACTGCAGGAGGGCAGAGAAGGGGCAGCCTGGCTCTAAGTCAGATGCTGCTTCCTGCAGCCTTGTCTCAGTGTTGGGCTGCCTTCAGAACAGCTACTGTAATGTACTAGATGGGCTTGAGTACATCTTACATCCAGGACAGCAAGGCAGACACCTTCTCCCAGATCTGGGCCCCTTTTTCTCTCAGAAAAAAGTGCTGTAACGTATTGGTGTTGGCCGAAGGCGGTCCAGCTATAACGTCTGCCTCTCCACATGGACACGGCGAAACAGGCTTCATACTCTGGACTTTATGTTACTCACTGCTCGCTCACTGGGGAAGTGGACTGGGTAGTTGTCTAAGGCCTGTTGACTTCATCTCCAGCTTGATGCTCCATTATCAGATGGGTTATCGTCTGCCTAATGAACCGTCAAACCACTAACGTCGTCCTGTGGTGCTGTAGTTGATTTCCAGCATGCAGAGTTGAGCATCACTGGTCTGTAAAGCTTCCCTAGCCCTCTAACTGAAGAGGGGGGTTGAGCACCATCTGCCAGAAGGGATTAAGTACTTCACTCACATTTCTCTGTGTCTTCTGCCAATATGAAAATCGTCCTCACTGCCCTCAGCACTGCATTAGTGGCCACATGGTTATAACATGTGCAAAACAATTCCTAATGTTCCCAACACACAAGTTACAACCTTGCAGTGAGATTTTACCGTAGTAAAATACAGAAGTAGTGATCAGGAAGGACATAGTAAGTGCTGGCTGTTCACAGCCCTTTCTCCCCAAGGGCAGCCTCATTTCAGAGATGTAGGTGCAAGTTTTGTTCTATGTGGGTTCGTGCCAACACCTGGGAAGAGGGGAGCAGTGCAGTCTTGGCAGGCCACAGGCTTTAGGAGCATCGCTCCCTAGAGTGCTGGCCCATTGCACTCCGGTGTTCATGTTTGCAGACACTGGAATGTCTAGGAAGGAGTGAGAACAGCGTTTACCTCTTGACAAAGCAGAAGAACCGAACCAAGTTTTACACTGAAACTTCACATGTCTCTGCATTGTCTCCGGGGCAGCTTGAGCCATGGAAATTAAACTTCCCTTGCAGACCCTCTCGACTACCCAGGACTGCAGGTGCAAAAGCACCAGAGCCAACACCAAACAAATTCATTTCTTCTATTATGAGCTTTCTCAAGTTTTTAATCCAAGTTTCTGTTCAAGTTCCTACTGTGGAAAACCAGATACAAAGTGTTAAGTCCTGCTCAGATGGTTTTATTTGACCCTTTATGGATATATAATACAAATTACAATATATATGGATCTAAAAGCAAATAAATGGAAAAGAATTAGCACATAAAAATTACTGTAACTCAGAAAAAAATTAGGCTCATTCTACAGCATGGTAGTTAAATGGTGTGCATCAAGCTGATATTACTGTTCATTTTTAACTGCTGTTATTAACAACTTGTGGAAAATAAATTTTCAGTATTCTGTTTCTCTCAGTCATTCATGTTGCTCTTTTGTTTCACTCTGACAAGACAGTGAAAGCGGTCTGCAGCATGGTTTGATCACTTCACTCCTTCTGATTGACCTTCACTAACTCAAAGTCGTCTGCTAAATTACACAAGAACGTACAAATGAATCATGACTGCATTTTATGAACTCCCAAGAATATCTGTGCTCATATTAAATTTAGTAGAATCGGCCTAATTTTAATCTGAGGCGTAGGTCTGGTGAGCAGCATTGCCTTTGTCTGCGTTAATGTGTTGTGGTATGCTGTACAAGTGGATCTGCGGCGGGAAGCTGTTGGAAATGAAACCAGTGTCCGCACTGTCCGCGTGGTGGGACTTTACTTTGACATAGCCTTAGTCTGGATGCACGTTGGCAGTTAGAGCATGTCCATCTGCTAGTTTGGTTTCAGACACCACGGGAGGGTTCTGCAACAGAAGTGTGGCAATTGGGGACCATGGGGACAGTTGCATAAAAGCATCCCCCCGATCAGAACAAAGCACTAACGAAGACACACCAGATGAAGTCCAATTCCCTATTGCCTTGTTGTTTCTATTATTATGTTCTTGTAACTGAGGCACTGACAGTTAAAAGCAAGACGAGGAAGATTTAGCCCTTAAAGAGTACAGATAGCTACAAGAACATGCATGATCATTCAGGGTCCAGAGAGCTTTTCATAAACACTCTCCAGTGAAGTCCTGCAATTTGCTGAAAAAAAAGACTGGTTATTCCATGACTGAGATCTGTATGTTTTCCACTAAATTGTTGGCTGGCTGTGCTCAAACAGCTTGTGACAGTAGCTTTAACTAGTAGAAATAGGTGCAACCGCGGTTACCACAGTGCAGGTTTGGCGATTGGAGCAGCAGAGGGATGGCGATTAACTTAGACAATTCTTTTCAGCCTGTAGTTTTCTTTCCAAAGCAGCAGGTTTCAGCTGCCCTGACTGTTCTCACCATCTCCACTCTCACTATCAACAAAGAACGGAGTCCTGATTTTCATGGCTGAGTATTTTAGGGAGTACCACATCCCATGCCATGTGGACCAAACCACGCCATTGTCTTGGGATCCATTGTACCTTCCTGTTCTGTAGTATAGTCCGTTGAGGTTTACAGTGTGGCACCTTGTAATGATGCAGGAGAGGGAAAAAAGGAGATTGGGTTTAGCGTGGGAAGACATTGCATAATTACAGTGAAGTACAATTTTCACACAACATACATTTAGAAACACCAGGGCGGGATCCATTGCAGATTCAGACACCCAGGTATACCTGTCCATACTGAACTGGTTGTCTGAAGTCCTATGGAGATCTGGTTAATGCATTTAGTGGAACCCAGAGGAGTATGTGGGTCATCCTAAAGCTGACATCTGTGCTGGTCAGATAATTCAACCCCTTGACTCCTTCAAGGATATTAACTAGGTACATGATGCAGTTGCCTGAAGAGAGGGGTGTAGTTCCATTTGGTGGGCTCTATCTCAAGGGTAGGCAGCTACGTATTGACACCAAAAAATGCAGATGTCTTTGAATCAAGGTAAATCCCCTACTGACATTCATTTCTGTAGCTTCACTGATTTCAATTTGTATGTGATGAGGGCCTGGTCAAAGAAGAGGGTCATCCTGCACTAAAGCAGAGAAAAACTGAGTGCTGTGTGTCCATGCTCCCAGGACTGGTGAACCTGAGTCCCTATCAATGTGTGAGGTATGCCGCACTAGCTAACATACCGTCACCCCCAAGATATTCCCTGCAATAGAGAAATGTCCTTTGTACACACTTCACCTTGCAGTGGCTACAGTTGTTTTCTTTCCCGGGGTATAACCCAAAGCACTTTAAGGAGTTTTACCCAGGCTCTTTTCCTTGCAGGTCATTTGCCTCCATGTATTTATTCTGACCCATTTTCTTAAAATGAACATAACTGAAGCGCTTTGGTTCATAATGAAATAAGCAGATTGCTTTCCTTTGAGGTGTGAACACCTTAGGTTTGGCTGTGCAGGGTGGCAAGCACACACAGCAACCACCAGCTGCTGTAAGACTGGCAAGTCCTCTCGGCCACACAGCCACCCACCCTGTGCATCCCAGAGGAATCAGCTGTTTTCCATACCTGTTAAACCACCAACCACCCTTGTTCTCTGACGCACAGTTGCCTGCCAGGAATCGATCATGATCCTTGTCTGACGTGCTGAACTGCATCCCTCCGTGAGAGGCTGACCACTGTTCTTCAAAATTGCTCCCACCAGACAGAGCATCACCAGCATTACCAGAATAGGTGCCAAACCATAACCTGTAATTGTCCTGCAAGAATATGTGAAACATGTCTTTGACATCAGCTTTTTCTGCCCTTTCTCCCATTTTTGAGATCAAATTTGCGCTAGTCGTCGTACCAACTGTCAAAGGCATGGCTGGTGAAGTCAAGGGTGACTTCTGGCCCTGTGCTTTAATGATCCTGGTGCAGATCAATACGGGATTTAAACTTCCAGAAGGGATTGCAAATTACTGCTGCTGCTGCTACAAAGGGTTTCAGGCCTTATTGTCTTTCAATAACCATTTGATACACTGTACAACAAGCTGGAAGGCTCTTCTTAGCTCATCAAGAACAACTTGGCAGAAAACTGTGCCAAGCAGTTGCCTTCATAAACTGATCAGTTGTTCAGCAAGAATAACTCCTTAGAAATTTTGCTCCTCCAAGGACTAGAAGCCATCTGGTTTCTAGCTAAATGGTAGGAATACCTAAAAGATTAGTTCCATTGTGCACAGATCCAAGAGACATTTGATATGAGATGGACAATTACTTTTGTGATGTGGGCTTCTTCCTGCATCGTATTCCACTTTTGTTTATGAAAAATAGCACTAAGATGTTACTGTGATTTGAACCCAGCTGGCAACTAAAGACCACGCAGCCACTCACTCATTCTTTCCTACCCCCAGGGGGCAGGAAGGAGAAAAAGCATAGAAGTAAAGCCACCTGGGTTAAGATAAGGAGAGTTTACTTGAACAACACAAAGAGAGAGAAAACAATAGTAATAACAGTAAAGCAAATGATATACAATGCACTGCTCACCACCGCCACCGTCACACTGCGCTGCGCCGCTGTTTGAAACCGTCCCCCATCTCTGGCTAGCCCTCCCTTGTATATACTGGGCATGACATCAGTATAATATTGAATATCCCATTGGCTAGTTTGGTCCCGCTATCCTGGCTGTGGAAATTAACTCTGTCCTGGCTGAACCCAGGACAGGTATTGAAATGAAGCTGTTCAAACTTTCAATAAGAAATCTCTAATTGCAAACTGAATGTAACATGTACATTTCTGGAGTGATGATGAAGTTAGAACTAGGACTGACTGGCCCATGCAGTGGAATTCATGTCCTTAGGTATTTGGCCTACTTATGTGTGGTATTCAGAAAGGGAAGCCTGCAAAGAACAGTTCCTGCACTGAGCAGGACGCTGTCTAAAGCTAGAAAGCAAGCATGAAAATACAGAGGTGTGTCTGTCTTTGCCTTTCTGTGCCTGCAGCACTAAGACAGGAACTTAAAAATGCTGTTTCAAAGCTTTGATAGAGTTCACTGTTTTCTTTTAACAAAGTAAAGAGGGTTTTTTCTGGTAATTGTCTTTTATCAAACACTCTCCTAGGAAGTCAAGAACAGGGTTCAGTTTCCATGCAGAGGTTCAAACCCTTCTCTCCTGCCTCACGGAAGACTCTTTCAACCAGGAGGCTGGAGGCAAACACATGTGCCCTGCGGCAGAGAGCTGCCCTCCATGCAGCAGCAGAGCTAGCAAGAGAGCACGAGCACATGATCCTGAAACGCCGTGTCTTGGGCACTCAGCAGCTGTGAGGAAGAAGTCCCAGCTTTACCTCCCTGCTTCCAGGGCTGTCTGTCAGTCAGCCGAACCAGGAATCCCAGGGAAGCAGAGCAGGTAAGTTTTGCAGAGCTGTAATTACCACTCTGGCACTGAGTTCTCATGCTGCATGTGCAGATGCCCCACCCTCACAAACAAAACAAGAAGTCACCACTCTCTCCATTTCTTACCTGCTCATTTGCAAGCTGGAAATTTTCATAGACCGCATAACGTCTTTCCCCCTGCCAGTCCATCAGGTCAATCTTTAATGAGCTCTCTCCTAAACACAAAGTGGTCTCCTGTTAGATGAACTAGATCATGCAAATTGGAAAGAAATCTGCAGAGGGAAAATATTTGCACCTCTAACAAGCAGGTCATAGATATGGTCGTTGCCCAGCCAGTATTCATCATTCTTGCCCTGGAATCTCCCAAATCCCATTTTGTAATCATCCCATTTCCTGCAGTGAGATACAAATATCAATTTCAACATGAGAGGGAATTAGTTTGTGACACTTGGCTATGGTAACAACTAAAACTTCATCTGTATCTCTAGACACCCTTGTCTAAAAGTATCAGCTTCATCACAAGCTGAGCTGAGCTGTGTCACTCTGCCTTAGAAGTAAATACAACTCACAGCTTACTTCTCCTCCTGCTAAACCTGTGCACACACATTATATTGGGATCAAACCTTCGAAGTGCCAGATGCAGGGCTCAGAACGAGGTTGTCAGTTAGATGGGAAGGGAAAGCAGCAGCTGTCATACTGGTCTTCAGTAAAGCATCTGATACTGTTCTTCAGCAAGTCATGATTAAAATGTCCTCCTGGCTGGAAACGAATGTTGCATTCTAAAATATGCTGCAATCTTGGATGTATGACGTGGTGTGGTGAAGTATCAGAAACTGAATAGAAGCTGCAAACAAAAGCTTCCAGATGAAGTTAGAAGGAAAATATCTGTGTTTGCTTTTTGCTCCTGTTCCATTTAAATTGATTTTTGGTTCATTGACCACTCTCACCTCTGCTTTTTTGCAGGATCACTGTTTGGATGTGGCGACTTGGCCTTCAGAGATATATACTTACTTTACATCAATCAGCATTCTGTGGCTTCATCGCTCTAAGAGTGATCTCCTGCTGTTACTTCCTTCTCATAATTTCAATCTCTTAAAATCTCCTCTGCTATTGATGTATTAACTTTGATATTCACGTATACTTCTTGTGTATCATCATTTTCAGTTTTACTATGCCTGTGTTTATTTCCTCTCTCATGTTGTTGTTAGGGATATTGATTCTGTCTGACCTACATACTAGTCAATGCTCCTCTTCAGCATGTTTTTCATTCACCCGTGCTGAGAACTGAACTGCCACGGCCAGAAGAGCTGCCACTCTCTGGGCAAGCCAGCTTAGAGCCAGCTGAGGTAGCTTTGCAATGGACTGCACTCACTGTAAGAGTGACTGGACATGTCCTGAAATTGTGTGCGCTGTGATAGTGAATTAGTCTGTCTGGGGATGTTTCTTTTTTACTGTGCTTGCTACTAGAGCTCCTCTACTCCTGGAGATTTTCAGGTGAAAGCCATCTCTCTGGAATTTTGCATAGAGAAGAGACAATCAGGACCAATTTGGCATCTTCTTGACTGATCTAAGTAAGGAAACAAATGTTACACCATGTTGAACATAATTCCTGATATGAGAACAGCTAATATGTTTGGCAGGTCTCAGTCTATGTGCTGGCAGCAGATACCTGCCAATCTGGAGCTTCCATTAGCCTCCAATAATGATAAATCCAATATGCACAACGTACACACTTACTCAAACGCAGAGAAGCCGTGGAAAAGGTGTTGTCGGTTCATTTTGAAAATGGCTTCCTGCTACAAATATGTACCACGAGATCGTCTTAATGCAAGGAGCTATCATTACTGAAGTATACCCTTGTGTACCCTGCTTCGCAGATGCAGGAGTTTGTGAGGCAGCAGGATGGAGGGTGGGAGCTGGAGGCCTGACTGCAAGCTCTGTTGATGCAACCTCAACGCACCCACCTGTTGAAATTCTCCTTGCCGTTACTCCGCCGCT
The DNA here is from genome assembly GCF_000710305.1 of Buceros rhinoceros silvestris. NCBI lineage: Eukaryota > Metazoa > Chordata > Aves > Bucerotiformes > Bucerotidae > Buceros > Buceros rhinoceros. Next base: position 11,582 of record NW_010406471.1, on the reverse strand, counting down.
GAATGACAGTCCACCCCCCACCATCAGACATGTCACAGTATGCCAGGAAAGGCTCTTGGTCTGCTCTGGGCCTGATCCGGTAGTAGCCGTTTTTGGTCTTCTTCCGATTATACACTGCTGCACAATCTAGGCAGGATGGTACCAGTTTGTTAAACAGGGCAGGAGAGATAGGTGCAGCCAAGAGAAGACATTGCTGAGAGGCTGTATGGATGGGACAAGGACAGCTTGGCCAGCCTGTACAAAGCTCTGCAAGCCCTGCAAAGCCCAAGCAAATGGTTCGGAAAGGTGGTAGCAATGCTGGTTTGCACACTGCTGTGCCTGACAAAGAGCAGCAAGGCTCGAGAGCTTTACAGCCATGCCCTCCCAGGGAATCATTCACAAATCTTTGGCGAGATGGACAGAGAATGGCTGCAGCTGAAGCGGGGTCTATAGCATGGGAGCGACACAGGACCAGGGCTGGCTCTGTCAGCAAGATCATTTGCAGGGAAGCTAATTTCCAAGTGGAAGGTAACCTCAGCTCTGCTTCAGATTGGATTAGGGCCCAACATTTCTGAAATAAATGGCTAAGCTCCTGTGACCGGCTCTACCGGGGCTGTATCAGGAATGTGCCTTTCAGGACCTCAGTGCTTCACACTTTCAGTGTAATGCCCATGAAGGATAAAATCTTGACTACAGGCCAGTAGTGATTCCAGTTATGACCATGTTCTCAAACTGCCACCAGGAACGGAGTATGCAGGCCTGCTACTGCACTGCAGAAGTTATGGAGGAGCCAAGGAACAGGGAGGACGAGCTCCTCCAATCATGTTTCAGTCCCTGCAGCTGAGCCAGGCTGGCTGGGCTCCAGTAAGGCCCTCAGGGCAGATGTCTGAAGTTGGTCTGATGGAAAACACCTGAGAGGTGCCTGTTCTTCTCTGCACCAGATTCTCAGGGGAGAAGCCCAGGAGTCTGCATTGTACCTGGGCAATAGGTGCCTAAAGCTGGGCCAGCTGACTCTGATGCCAGGGTGAGCCTGCTGGTACTAGGGCCACCAGTCTGCCCTTCTCCTTCCCGTGTATCTGACTGAATTTTAAAACACAATCAACTTCAAAAATTCTAAAAACTTTTAGCAGAAATAAAATCTGACACATGGGACGTGGCAAGGAGAAATAAACATTGCAGCAAGCTGAAATTTCCACACAGACTACTGAAAAGTGTACCTTGGTCATAGACTATTAAATTTCCACTGGTTGTGGGTAAGAGTATCTCATGCTGCACACTCCTGTTGCCTGAGATCAGCACACTTTTTGTTCTATGGTAAGTGTTCCCCAGGATGTCCTTCAGTTGTAGTTCATATAAGTAAAGTAAGTCTTGAAGCTGTTTCAACCTCTGTCTTAATTCATTGTTGTCTAGGAGGCAGATATCTTTTTCCTGTGGAGAAAATAAAACCAAAACCCCCCGTGCTTCAGTCGGTGGTAAGAGCAGAGATGCAGAGAGAAGGATTGTCTGTCTCCCCTTGACCCTAAGATGTCACACTGCCTCTGTGGACCCAGATGGTTCGATGGTGGTCTCTTCCCAAGATACACAGCATGGGCTGTTGAGTTTAACACTGTGGAAGAAGGCTTTCTGCAATGAGCTTTTCACTGCTCAGAGGATCCCAAAATATGATCAGATAGATACACAGAAAATTACTGTGGAAAAAAATCATTCATCTTAACTTCCATTTAATGAATTCAAAGGGAGCATTTGCAGACTGTGAAACTGCTCAGGGTAAGAAGGGGGAAACTCGGCTCGCACTGCAGCCAGGACAAATCAGCAAGGTTCCAGCTAAGATAAAGAAGATAAAAGCGCTGATGTTTGGCATTAATCAGCCGAAAGCCATGAGCCTACAGTGGTATAACTTCAGAGCTGCATTACTGTAACCAAGACCAGAGCCTGACCCACGTTGGCTGGGATAAACATTTTCAGCAACAATCTGGTCTGTGGCTGGTGTTACTCCATTAAAAACATAACAGAACAGAGCAAAATCTCTTCCAAGACAACCAAACAACCCTGTGCAATAAGAATCATTGGCTGTTTTCACTCTGAGCAAGCTGGCTTGAACGATACCAGGTCAGGTCCAGTTCTAGGTACAAGCAAAACAAGCAGTTGCCCAGGACAGCAGACTGCCGAGCATGCTCAAACACGGCCTCCCCGCTGCCTGTTCCTTCTCCTAGGCCTGTTGGTTTTCCTCCACAGAGGAGGATTTCTAGGCTGGAGACACACAGGCACCTGCTGCAGAGTCCTAAGCTCGCCAAATTCTCCTTGCCGAACTCTGTACCTCATTGGGACAGCCCGAGAGAAATTTGCTCCTCAGAAGAGTACAGTTTGCATCAGATTGTATTTTCTCTCCTTTCTCCTCAACGTCATTAATTCTCCCCACAAGGCAAAATGGGGCCAGGGGAGCCCAGGATGTGTCCACAGAGGGGTTTAGAAACACTAATTAACCCCCAGAACTAACGACTCTTTACCCACACTTCATTAATGAAACAGCCATAAATAAAACCCAGG
>NW_010406471.1:3659-9020 GCF_000710305.1 Buceros rhinoceros silvestris | reverse complement strand
CTAACCGTGTCTTCTCCCCTCTACATTAATGAACCAGCCATAAATAAAACCCAGGTAACGGGGGATGTTGTGTGTGTGCCCACCTCCCCTTCCCGTTCCTGCTTTTTAACTTGCAATGAATAAGTGAATAAAGTTTTCCCTGAAGGAATGGGGTGGAGTACTTCTTCGCTGTTCATAAAATTACTCTTTTTTTTTTTAAGGGATTTTGGTGTTTGTTTGGATTTTTTTTTTAATTCTTGGCAATGTCAGTCCAGCCACCCAGGGAGCTGCACATCTTCTAATGTCATGAAAATCCTATATTATCAAGACAACAAGACTGACCTTCCTTTAGCTGCAGGCAGATCCCTTTTTGCTCTTGGAGGTCTCCATCCCTCTTGTGTGGGAGCACCTATCACATCATGACTGGGAATGATAAACTATTGAGAGGTTGTAGAGACACTGGGTAAAAGATACGCACCGAAAACCTGGGTGCAGGTGAACTGAGGCTGACCAGGAGAAGGAGCAGCAGCAACCAGGGCATCATCACACTCATTTCCCAATACCTGAAAAGAAGCGTTGACAGTTTGAACTGGAGGTTTCTTTAGTTCCTCTCACAGCTATATCCCCCCTCACAATTGTGTTCAATTGCCCGGAAAATCCTGGAGAATTTGTTAAGGAGGTTGCCTGAAACTATCAGGCAGGACAAAATTGGGGAAGGATGCATGTTAGGGAGAAGCAGAAGCACCAGTGCTGTGTGCTGACAGGGGGATCAAGGCTTAGGTCCAAGCTCCTGCTTCGCTAAAGAGACAAATACCCAGTATGACTCTCCAGCAGCCTCTGCCCCTCTCCCAAGTGCCCACACAGACAGGAAGTTACTCAGCAATAATGTCTCCTTAGAGCACTCCTCACAAAACTCATTGGCCAAAATTACACAATCCTTTGTCAGTCCAAACTCCCCAAAGTTAAGAGGAATATTCCCTCCTGGTCGAGTGCGTGCAGGCATTGCCCCTCCTTGGTCCACGGAGTGGTCTGTCAGGATGGGATTGCCTTGGAGGCTGAGGGCAGAAGTCACACATTGGACAGAGCGGACACGGGATGGTTTTTGTGGGGATTTCTGTGAAAGAGATCTCAGCTGCAGACCTGCCCCAGTGCACAGATGGGGCTTCAGTGGGAGAGTCTCAACTAGAAAAAACTGTGAGAGACCGTCACTGGGAACATGCAGCTGAACACAAGTACAGATTGTTTGCAGTGTCCTTGCATGGTACTTTAAAAAAAAATCAGTAAAAGTTTAAAAAAATCTGAAAAATAGGCTAAAACCAACTCCCCTGCTTCACATCTGGGAGTGCTGCAGAAAGTTGACTATGCAGCTCTGTGCTCTGAGCGACATGCTTTGTTTCAGCTACGGCTCTATCAGCATCCCCATAGCGGCTGATGCGGGGGCTGCTTCCAGAGCCGACAAAGCTGCTGCGACAGGGGAGCTGTCTGCCAAGCCGGGCAGGCAGGGCCTGAAGCAAGCTGAGAGAAGCAGCGCCCCGTGGAAGTCACCCTTAAAAGATGTGGTGCAGGTGGGTGCCCCAGCACCGAGAGTTTTTCAGGTCATAGAAGGAAGAGTTCCTTACTACAGCAGAGGACACTCCAGCCTGTGATGGCTGACGGTGTTCACTCACACCACCCGCAGCCACACCGGTGGCTGCAGCACCGGCACTGAGGTCAGAATCAGGCCCCATGCGGTGTGTGTGGGTGGAGGCACAAAGCTTACAGGAAGGAAGGGTCTGAGTGGCAGATCCTGAAAACCGGACAGTGCAGACTAGAGGGAAAGAAAGCATCTACACCTTTATCAACACATATAAAATGCACATACCTGCAACTCGCCTTTCCTCAGACCTCCTCCTGATAAGATTATCTCCCTTACAAGTCAGCTGCAAAAGAAAGTGATCGTAAACGTAGCTGCATTTCTAGAGGCTGATGACTTTCCCTTCCAGATGGCCCACATCAAGGGCGCAGACAAAAAATATTTAACAGCACTAGGCAGTTCCACGGAAAAGACACTTGCAATTCCTCATGTGAAACAGTTACCCAAAGCCCGAGTTATCTGTTATTAGCCAATACTCATCCTGCTGCTTCCCAGTGAGGATAAATGACAGTTTGGCTCTCTCCAAAGGAGAGGGGCTCTGCTGGTTGCGTACCATTACGCACCTTATTTGACTAGGAAGCTCAACCAAGACTGCCTTCTTTAAGTGTCTGCATGAATTGCTCCGACTAATGCTCCCTGTGGGAGTTTTATCTTGTGTTTAATACAGCCAGGCTTATTACAGTACGTCCTGCAAGGTGGAAATAACACAGCTTCTCTGTTCAGCATTCCTTTAGCTGTTTAATCTGGTTTCTGTGTAAAAGCACAGCACAGCTGTAATGCTAAAGGAGCTGCAAATCTGATGCAAGAAGCAAACACGGAGGTATTAAGCAAGATTTGCTATTCGACTGAAATCTCAGGAGGTTTGCAGTTGTGTAATTCTCCTCTGAGCTGGATGATTAGATTCACTAGTTAACACAAACAAGGACATTTGTGAAAGAGAGAAAAAAAAACCCCAACCCCAAACAGATGGGTGGCTCCCTTTGCGTTGTGTCCAAGGAATTCCAGATTATTTTAAAGAAAACAGTAGGAATGTTCCGCTTTACAGAGCTGTGTTCAGAGGAGAGACCATGGAGCCAAAATACAAGGCATATAAACCCATCATAAACTTCTGTGTTACTCTCCAGGAAAGCAGGACTGTCCAGCTATTACCAAGTACAGCGATGCTGTTTATGTCTCAAAAACTGCATTCCTCTTCTCCCACAAGAACCGCTGACCCATTTCACTGCCAAAGGATTATGTAAACTGCTTTTCTTCTCACTTGTTCTCTACCCCCAGTTTTAGGCTAGTTTTGGAAGTTTAGTTTTTGAAACTAAATAAATTAAATATCTCCTCTCCTCCATAGTGAGTACTTGGCCCTTCCTTCTGCCCCTTTGGTCAGCAGCTACAGCCAACAGCTGGGTGCTCGGGTACCTGTGCTCCCAAGCAGAGGGAAGCTGCATGCCGCCCCCGGGGCTTTCATCCACAGCAGAACCTCTTTCTCAGCTGGAGCCAGCCAGCCAGTGTTTGAGACACCGTGCACCAGTTTATGCTCTTGCCTAGATGGCAAACATCCTCCTCCGCCGGTGAGCACCTCCTTGTCCTGGGTGCGATGCGCAATGGGCCTGGGTCTGCAGTGGCAGTGTTGGAGTTGAGGTGTGGGCAGGATGGTCAGCCCCTGTGGCTGTCTGCAAGGACATTCAGCCAGGCAGCATCAGGCCACGTTTCTCTCGCTTCTGCTGGTCCCTGGCTAGGAGGGAGCGGTGGAGCTGCACTCCCGGTGGGACTCATACATGTATGTTATGTGACTGCAACTTTGCAGAAGCAGGACTCAAAGTCCATCACTCCTTCAGGGACACCCCAATGCCTCTCAGAGCCAAGACACCTGGAGCACTCCCATGCTCTCTCAAGAACTCCACCAGCGTTGGTGTCACCAACGTCTGCATGTGAAACACCCAGCCATACCTGCTTCACAATGAACTTATTTTCCCAGGCTAGACCAAGATTTAAAAATATACGAAACACAAAGGGGGGTTGTCATGAGGTTGAGTTTATGTGAGGTGGGTCTAGCAGCAGAGGGTGTTCACGTACTGCTTCACTGGCCCAGAGTTAAAATAATCAAGTCATCGTAAAGAACGTGGACACTGTAATCACTGATGATATTTCCTTACAGATGCTGAAGTCCCTAGGCAATGGGACTGTAAATGCTATTCTTTTTTTTTTTCCCCCTGGAATACACATGCTTCACACATATTCTGCAGTGCAAATTCCTGTTTAGTTACTTGGAAGGAGATCAAATTCTCTGTTCTTAAAATACTTGGTGATTTTGTCAGCAAATAATAAGTTTAATTAACTAAAAACCTCCCCACCATGCTCGCCTCCACCCTCCTTCCAGCAAAAGTACGTAGGTGCTGAATAACAGTCGTATAAAACTATTATTCACACATTAGATGCACAGCCAGCAGAGCAAGAATGCAAACTGGTGGATAAACGTGAACGAAGAGAGAGGCTCTGTGGCAGCTCTTGATACTGTTGCAGTCATGGGGTGCTGGGCTCCCCTAGAAAGAATGCCTCGGGCTGAAGATGACACCTGTGGACATTCACTCCCCCCGGGCCCAGTGGAACATCACTGCGATTGGAAGACAGTGATGGCATCTCAAAACTCTCTCAAAACATGTTCCTCATTGTTTGTTTGTTCCTGAAGGGAAGAAACGAGGCAGGCTGCTTCAGCCTCCAAAGGAGGTACAGAGACCCGAGGTGTTCACAGCAAGAGTCTGACTGCCTACCTGTGCCCTAGGAAAATTCAGAGTAGTCTGGAGCCAACTTCAAGCAAAACAGCTCATTTGCACTGAATCCACGTGCTTTATGCGTTTGCCATTATTTTTATACTTCTCTGTCACATGCCACCTTCCATGAGCGTCCTGCTCACTGGGAGAGACCACAGAGCAGGGTCCTTTGCAGGCACGGCAAGTGTGGAGGTACCAGGGGCCTGCAGGCTCCTGATGTGCGAGCTGCTCTACATCTTCCATAGGAATCTGGGCTGCCAGGTTTTTTATTACAAAGTTGATGTACGAGATCTGAAACAAATATTTATTTCTTTTTTAAATCTAACAACAAAGGGTTTCATCAAAAGTAAGATACATTTAAAAGATCGGGATGACATCAGCCAGCATAGTTTCAATCTATGAAATAACCGAAACCAGCACATACCCATTCAAAGTCTGTGGTTTGTTAACAAGGAGTAACCACAGAAATCTGTGTACAAAGAAGGAGTAATGGTGGCAGACCATGAAACACGCTAGATCTGAATGTTTCGATAATGTTCAAAGGGCAAAGACATAATTCAGTCGAACTAATGAGTCTACACGCAGCCTGTGAGTATCTAATGCATTGACACAACAAACGTAATTAGTTTGTAAGTTCCTGAGGGCAAGCACAGGTCCAAGCAATCTCACTCACATCAGGAATAGCTGTACCAAAGGGAATTAGTCACAAGGCCAAAAGGAGTATGTGGATTATCTGTGTGATCTTCTACCTCCCTCAGGTCAGAGAACTCCCCTGATCTAATACACTCCCACTTGAACTGGAGCGTTTCTTTGAGAAAACGACATTTTGGTGTAAAATATTCAGTGCTGAAGAACCAAGCACAGAACTTAGCTCTTCCACTGCTTAGCTACCCACATTGTTATTTTTTTTTCCCTGTGTCTGAATATGCCAAGTCTCATCCTGCAGCACTTTTAATCTCATGATGCCTTACTCTGCAAAGGGAAAGA
>NW_010406471.1:0-3581 GCF_000710305.1 Buceros rhinoceros silvestris | reverse complement strand
GAAAGAGCCTCCTGCTGCCAAATGTCTTTTTCCCTGCTTAAGGATAGGTTCGAGCACCCAAAGTCGGGTTACCTACTTCAGGTAGTAGGTATGTGCTGGGGGAAAGCCAGCAGGATCATGGAGCAGGGAGCTTGTCCTGGGCAAGGCTGGGCACCACGGCACAAGCCCATCCCAAGGGAAGAGCATGAGGGGTTGGGCACTTGGCTGGCATGGGAAGGCAGGAAGGGCAAGAACAAGTTCTGCTCCTGGGGTGATTTTATTCGAAGGTGTTTAATGCAGAACGTGTACATAGGCCTCTGTGGGATGCACGGGAGCAGAACTGTGGGTGCTGAGGGCGTCTCTGCAGCCCAATAGAAAGGTGTCCAATCAACCTAATTGTCTCTAGGGTTAGGCAGCTGCTGGACAAGTACCTTTCTAAGTCTAAATTCTGAACCTCTAAGTCTGCTTACACCCTTTTTTGGGCACCTAGGCCTTTTCCCAGATACAGCCTTGACTGTGATTAAGTCACTCCTTATCTTTTCTTTCAGAAGACAGAGAGCTTTGAGTTCCTTGACCCAGGTGTGATGAGGTGCACTTCACAGCCTTTTATTCACATCATGGCTCTTCTCTCTTTCTTCTGCAGTTGTGGTTACCAAGACTGGAGACCTGAGAGCACACAGAAGCCAAGGAAAGGGCTCAAGCAATATTTCCAACCCAACATCTTTCCTGAGTGTGGATCCAAGGATCTTGTTATTCCTTTTGCCACAGAGCCATGTGCCACCACCAGCTGCGGCTACTACTTACTGCTGCCTCAGGGCTTTTCAGAGTTACCTGTTTTCATTCATGCAGTCACGGGTGCTGCAGGTTTGACTGCGGTCAGGATGATTGTGATTTGCAACACATGAGAACTTCACTAAGTGAAGATTTTTGACATGCGTACACATACCCAACGCAGGTGGTAAGTGCTTCTCAGTGACAGTCAGTAGGACTTAAGATCAAGGGTTTATTTTAAAGATGTTGCATGGTCCTTCAAGCACAAAGGGCTAAAAGGCACCATCCTGAGGTCCTTTGTCCTGAGATTGACAGTGGATGTGTGGAAACCCATATTTCTCACTCACCTGCACTTACCAGATGGTACAATTTTCTCAGTGTTAGGCAGCCATTCTTCTTCTACCAGACCTGGGTGTCAGCAAACTTCATCTCTCTGGATTTTATCCAGGGCATGGTGTAAAACAAAACAGCAAAACAGCCAATCCCTGCAGAACCTCTCTGGAAAGGAATTGCTTAAGGATGGTTCTCCTTTTAGTTGTTCTAAGGCTAGCGTGCTAGATTTTCACCAGTGTGACCCGAATGAGTCTATATTCTTCTACCTTTTTCACCAAATTGGATTTTCTAGCCAGACAGTTGTTTACAGAAGCAAAAAAACCCTTTTATTTTATCAATAAAACTTGTAATCTTATTTTAGAAATATAAATTAGTTTGACAGGGAGTATTTTCCCTAATCCCATGTTGACTGGCATTCAAAAATTGATTACTATTATTTTTAGTATTATTATAAGTAAGATTCTTTAATTTTTTTTAGTTGAAGCTTCTATCTCCTCTGCTTTCATTTTGCCTGGGAGCAAAGCCAAGCTGACAGATCTATCATCACCAGGTTGTCTGATCTACCTGCTTTTAATATTGTCAGAGAATTGGTTTTCCCCGCCACTTATCTCCATATTTCTGCTATTCCAAGACTTAATAAAAATAAAATTATTTTTCTTGTCCTTCTCTCTTAAGAATATCAAATATAAATGAGCCATACCTACCGATTTTAAATTCTGTCAGGTTAAGAAGATTCTGTTTACCACCCTCTCTGTTATTTTTGGAATGTAAGTAAGGCCTTCATTCTCTCTTAAGAATATCAAATATAAATGAGCCATACCTACCGATTTTAAATTCTGTCAGGTTAAGAAGATTCTGTTTACCACCCTCTCTGTTATTTTTGGAATGTAAAGTATGTCATCACCCTTCTGAGATATACACACTTCATCCTGCTCTCTACCCAGTATGTAACTGGATTATTTACCGAACATTTCAATCTTTTCTGCATTTTGTTGACAATTCTGCTATTTTACACTGATGAATAATCGTTAATGGATCAGAAATGGACTCTGAGGGGTTTTAAAATGTCATGAGTTAACCAGCAAAATATATTGAAATTTTTTAAAAAGTCTTGAATTTAAAAAATATAATACTTTCAAAGCTTCCTTTTTATTTTTAGCTTTATGAACCTTGGATCTTGTTGCTACGCTCTTCTCTACTAGTTGAGAATGAAAAATAATAAAATAAATAAATAAATAATAAACTGGTGTTTTTATTTTAGTCACCTGACTCCAGAATTAGGGTTTTAAGAAAATAGGTCAACCTCCAGGAAACTCACAATGACGCACGAGAGCTGGCAAATGTGCAGCATCACCAGTGCTGTAGGATTAGCAATATTGAAAGCAACGGTTATGGTGTTACCACTGGCAATCAGGTATCTACCTGTTAGATGAAAAACGGGAATAACTGTTTTCCCTGTTAAGTGCATCTGTAACTCTAGCAAGCTGGTTCATCTACGGCCCTGGCATTCAGTGTGAGTGCCAAACTGGAAGCCTCCTGCCTCCAGCCCCTCCCTTGACTGGCTGTTACGGGTTCTGTGAAGAGTCCACTTCAATAGCCAAACTCCCTTCACACCTTGGTGCTTTCAGAGCCCAGGACAGGGGAAAACAGACTTCGCTATCTCTACTCTTCTTCAATAGGTCCTGCTGGTGAAGGTGTTCCGCACGCATAAGCTCCTGCTGAGAGCAACTCACAGGTTACCCACATGGCCTACAGGATCAAATCTGTGCTAAATAGCCAGCACGTGTAAACTTTTTTTTCAGAACTAAAAGTAATTTAATTGAACGTTTCTTCTCACCACCCAGCTTAGTTTCCATCCACATTTAGCTGCTTCTTGAATACATAACTATCTGAACACAGCAAACGTATTTTACTCACTACTGCTACCACTGTCGCATTCATCTAAAAGATTTTTCTTTCGGGCAAGGGGCATCGGGAAAGGCTCCCGCCATCGGTTAACCGCACCTACCCCACACCAAGCTCCAGCAGCCCTGGGAGCAGCCCCCAAAAGCTCGCTTTGAGCTCCCTCTGCTGCCGACCGTCCTGCAGGAGACCTCCCCCGCCCAGCTCCGGCCCTGCCGGCTGCAGCACTCCACCGCAAGGTGCTCACGCTCAGCGGCTGTTGGTCAGCCGTGAGGTAGGTGTGAAGCCTCTGCAGAGCACAGGGTCAGAGATCTGCCCTGCAGGCTCCGATTCGGAAAAAAAGAGAGTGCTCAATACTACGTGGAAAACATAAATGCTCCCTGTTACGTGTTTCTGCTCTGGGTGGAGGAAGTTGCCATCGCGGTGTGGAGGCCTGGCTGGCCCGCAGCCTACCTGTACCAACCCTGTCCCGATCGCGGCGCCCAGAAGCCGCGGGACATACATTAAGAGGCATAAAAGTGCAGCGGCAAAGTCTACAAAACCCGAACGGCCCAGGCTCGCAGCGGGCAGCAGGCCTTGCTGGGGCGGGCGGGCTG
>NW_010406470.1:117688-118478 GCF_000710305.1 Buceros rhinoceros silvestris | reverse complement strand
GGGTGGATGGGGGTGGTAGGGGTGGAGGTGGAGGGAGGTGCAGAACTGAACTGCATCTTAGATTAAGTATGCAAGATATTCAAAGAAAAAAGTAATAGTAATCAAGATATTTAATACATCCTAAATTGTTCCTTTTACTAATAAATTTAATGTAATATATCAACATAGTTTCCAGTAACAAATGGAAGAAAAAATTGGTCTGGTTTTTATTAATTCTGCCCTGAAGCTCTTTATGATTTCAGCATGGAACACAAACACACAGAGCAGCAGACAGAGAGGAAATGTGTCTTATTAATCTCTTTTGGATAAAGTACAGCAGAGAGTCATTTAGGATGGAGACAGGTTTTATGGGTAACATGCTGTCCATTTTCGACCAGGCCAGAAGGGCTTCCATGTCGTGGTCCAAAAAGGTGCCAAGCTAAAAGTCCAAGTACAGAGACTGCAGTCAGAGAAGGAGTGAAGGAAAGTTTCCTGTCTTCAGCTTGAGAGCTTGGGGAAAAGGCAAAAATTTCTTACACAGGAAAAAATATTTTCTTCCATGAGAAGAATTATTCGTGTTGAACTATGTAACTGTGTCTCATCAGAGGCCTTGGGTGCTAGTTTCAGGTCAGCTCTTTATTTCTAATTCATAGGAAATGTGAGAAAAAAACTGTAAAGAGCTAATTTTTAAAGTTTTTTATTTTCATTTTGGTTTTCCAATTCAGGATGAACAATTTTTCCCATGTTTACTTTCAGGATTAAAACCCCCAACAATAATTGAAAAAAATATTATGGAAAATACCTTAAACTA
>NW_010406470.1:112229-117608 GCF_000710305.1 Buceros rhinoceros silvestris | reverse complement strand
CCCCCCCCCAAAAAAAAAAAAAAAAACCAAATAGAAAAACAACAACAAACCCCAATAAAACATCCAACCAAAAAACCACACAAAACCTCAAACCTGTAGGTGATCATAAATTGCTGATGGAAATTCATGCTGTTGTCTGCTTCACATTGCTAAGAACGGTATTTTAATGAATGGCAGTTGTGCAGCAGGTGAGACAAAGGTGATATGCTGAAGAGTTTGTAGATCTGAAGATTTTAAAGGCAGTTTGCTCATAGTTATTTATTCTCTGGAAAGCTCTCAGTTCTTCAGCCAGGAGTTGGAAGCATTCATAGACCAGGCTCCAGCTCAGAGCTTTCATGTGTTGTTGAGCAGAGGCACCCTCAGATTTCTCCTTGAAGACTGTCCTCCAAAGTGCATTCGGGCTCCCTGTTCCAGAGAACGGAGATATGGAAACCTGGGCACAGAAAGGCTGTTCCCTGCCTGTTCACCGAAGTTATTACAAAATTGCTGATGTGATGTCAGTCTGTCCTGAAGTTGCATACAGTGGAAGGTAACCTCCCCAGGGAGTGTGCCCTGAAATTTTTGATTTCATAAAAGGTTATGAAATCAAACCTTTTTGACTGTGTGCCCTGAGACATTTTGATAGTATTTAGCATGTTCCAGAATTCATTTAGAAAACAACTAGCTCAAATATTTAAGAATCAGTATTTAAACTGCAACATATTACAAGTGTGTAAAACGAGATGCTAATCTGTCTCTTCAAAGTGGAATATAATTTATGTTACTTTTTTACATTATTTTCTGAAAGACACTCACTAACATATGCTGTAGCTACAAGAAGTGTTTTTTCTGTAATGTATCACAAAGATATTTCTTGTTCTTACAGAGAAGTAAGAACTGAGGTTTTGTGTATTAGTATCTGTATGATCTGTATTCTTCATTAAAGTAAATTAAGTTCAAAGCTCTGTTTCATTGATTGTTAAGGTTTCTTATTGAGTAACTTCAATGATCATTCTCTTTTTCTAATGATCTGTAGTTTTAGAAGTGGAAAGAACTAAAGAGTTTCCTAAGAGAAAAGAGCAGGGGAGGGAAACCCAGCTGGACAGCTCCCTTGTGGTTTGGCTTCATAGATTATAAAATAAAGTGGCTCTTAAGTATCTGTTTTGTTTATTGGTTCCCCCACTACCCTCCAATATTTTGAGTTTATTTCTGAGTTGACATGAGGATAAAAGGACTGGAGTGCAGTAACAGAGTATCTAGTTTGATAGAGAGCAAGTGAGTTCTAAAAGTATAACATTGGGATTCTTCCTAAGGAAAAACAGGAATCTGCATTTTTTGCTATATTTTCTGCATTACGTGTGCATTTTGGCTTTGGAGACTGACAATTTGCTGTCACAATTAGTCTTTTTCCGAAGTGTATGAATGAGTGCTAAGTCACTATGTAAACCCTATTTACTGATATTTACTTTTCCAAAAAATTACTGTAGAGGGGAGGATTATAACCAACATCTTCCGGTATCTCACTACATGATATTATAGAAATTCTTGACTGTTGGGTTTGGTAAATATCATTTTAGACAGATGAAAGCCATCAGGAAATTATGAGTATACTTTCAGCTGCTGTCTTCTTTTTTTGGGCAAGAAACCAATGGCCAGATTCCCAGAATGACGTAGGAAGTAAGACATCTGAAAGATGATTTTTAGTTAGTTAACAAGGTATGAGTCTAGATATGAATAAAAATAATTGTGTACTAAATAAACTTCCAAGAGATCTCTCATAATACACGGAAAAGGACCACCACTTGGGTATCTCAGCCTCTAATGCCAAATCAGAGAACAGGTTCCCACCTAAGTCTTCAGGGGCTGATAGATAGATGTCACATATCTCAGATAAGCCCTCAAAACAGAGGACTTGAAGAATACTGCTTCATGAATTCCCTCTCCAGTCCATGTGGTTATAAAATGTTTGATGGAAGGAAGATTGTGAAGTAAAATAACTTCTTTCACTTGTTACAAAAGCTCAATGTTCCCTTGGTGAGACAGGATGTATTAGAACTCTTCTGTCTGTGTAGTAAGTCAGTACTTCACCGTTTTTTGATTATTCAAACCACTGTGCTTTTGGGATTCTGTGCATCGTACTTAAATGGTAGTGGTTCAGCAATACTGTGTTCCTTTTGGCTTTCCCTGGTGGTCTTCTGAAAGATAAGATGGTTCTTACTTTTACAATTGCATTTCTAGTGATGGCAAATTTCAGTCCTGTTATCTGACAGTTATTCTTAACTTAGATGCTTAAATGTCCGAGACCTGTGGAATGTTCACTGTCATCCAACTTGCATATTTTCCTGCTCAGTATGTTTAAATTGCATTGTCTTCTCTTAAATTGTTCTTTTCTGTGAAAGCTTTCTGCAAACTGGACCCTTACAGGTGACTTGGACTCCACGCTGTTAAGTAATTGCAGTGTAGATGCTGAGTATTGTTGCTTTGAAGTACTATAGTTTATCTGACTCTATTAAAGATGGCTTTTGCAAGTTTTAACAGTTTTCTTTTGTTTTAAATTAAGAAGTTCTTCATATTTCCGAAGTTTTTTGGCTTGCCTTCATAGTTTCCTCAAAATTATACAGTCTCCAGATTTGTTTTATTTCCTTTTTTTCTGAGAAAGCTAACACCTGCCAAGTAAAGTGTTATGATTACTCAGGGCTGCTAGAATAAAGAATTGGTTCAGCTCAGTGCAAACCTCATGTAATACTAGTACAATGAGAGAAACAACAAGAGAAATTAGGAACAATAGTATGGCAGTTCTGAATGACATTTGAAAATTCAGTCCACAGCTGTGATGTGTTAATTAATTCTCCATGTAGCCTGCCCTAAGAGTACAATCCTTTCCTCGTGACCGCCAAAGCGAATGTTCCAGGCTTATGTTATTGCATGATTAACTCATTTGGATATAATAATGATAAATTTGCTTGTAGAGGTATTTCTTTAATAGATACTAGCAGCCTAAAGATAAAACAGTTTGAAGTGAAATTTCATTTCTGTGAAGATCTTCGTGGTTCTATACCTGCATTCTGTACAAGTTAACTGTTCACCCTGGTTTAGGCACAGTGGAAAGAAGTTGAGCTAAAATTGCTTAAATGAGGGAGAAAGAAGAGTTCATATGAACTTCCTTTGAGAGGAAGAAATTCCCATCTTTAGGAATTAGTCTTCCTTTTCTTGCCATGTTGAGTCTTCTAGACTGCCAGTTACAAAACCCCCCTCTGTAGCCAAGGCATTTAGATAAAAGAAGCAGTCAATGGGCTTCCCATTGACTAAACTCAGAGGACTGATTCCAAGCGTATTTCCATGATTGTTCAGTTTCTTATGTTTTCAGCAAAGAATATTTAATTGTCAGTAAGGATTTATGTTTCAATTAAGATAATTTAGCTGAATCTTAACTCTAGTCTTGTTAGGTATTCATACTGGTGATTTCCAGTAATTTATTGAAATGGCTTTAGAATTATATTTATTTTTTCATTTATTTTCTGTTACTCCCTTTGATCTTGATATATTCAGAAACCTCATAAACAATATCTTTGTATCCCAGTTGGTTGATTAAAAATAAGTATGAATGAGTATTCTGTCACTCTTCTCCCATCCTTAATTCATTCAGCATTCTAAAACCATTCACTTTTAAAACATTTTTTTAATTAGTTGGAACTTGCAAAATGTTTGTTAAGTTTATGCAGCAAAGTCTTTTATATTGGAAATGCTCTATAATTACATTTTTCCAGTCATAAAAAATGAATTAGTGCTGCATTTTATGTGATGACATATTTTCCTGTTTGTTCTAATTAATCCGAATAGCATACTGTAGCTTCTTGGCACAGCCTAGAACAATTCTATTTAGCTATGAAAGTAGGAACTGTGCTTAATATCAGAAAAGGCCAATATTGTGTGTAAACAATTAACTTACATGAAAACAAAGTAAAACAACTATGAGAAGAAAGACATGAGGGAATTGGCTATCAGACACCAATACACCAGTACACCAGTTTGTCTAGACAATTGGGGTCAATGAAAGTGCTTGAAATGCAGCTTCAGGGGGCTTCTGGGCAAGTGGTACAGATAATTTATCTTCCGGGAATACCAGTATGTTTCCTTCTAACTTCCTTTTGACAATGGTGAAGCAGAAGATGGAAGACATCAGATATAGTGTTTTTTTCTTATTGCTGAGTAATCTGATTAGAGGCTTAGCCAAAGCTTACTTTTTTTTTTATGTCCTATGGGAAAGTGTTGTTTGTATTTTTTCCATTCCAGATGAAAATGGAATATGCCCAAGAGACAAATTCTTAAAAGAAAACGTGTTTCCGATGTGTCAAAACATTTTGTTTTGAACATTTTGTTTTGACAAGTATACCCTCCTGATATATGGTTTTTAACCTTTATTAAAGATTGGTAATCAGGTTGCTTACTATTTGATGTAGTTGGCTTCCTAGCCACCATTCTTACGGATGCTTCCTTGGTTCACGTGAATTGTCAAAAGGAGCCAACCAAGCATGTTCTTGCTTAACTCCAGAGAATTAGGAAGCTCTTCAAACAAACAGACAAACAGAAAGTGTCACCAAACTGGGCGTCACCGAACTACCTCCATTTCATAAGCAGATCTTGTTAATAAGTGAAAAGAAGGATTTTAGACAGGAGACAGAGAGATAGATAATGACTGTTCCTCTAAATCCTGAATTAGATTGCTGTTCTGTAGCTGCCTTTTAATGCTCAAGTTAATATCTAGTTCTTCGTTTTTCTTTCTGTGTTGTCTATGCTTTTTGCCATTGAGCCACTGTGCTTCTTTATAGTATATATTTAAAGTTCAGGATATTTTAATGTTATCTAATGAAATAAATGTATTGTTCAAACAGTGCAGAATACTTTCCATGCCTCTGTGCTGTATTCATAATGCCACAGGAATTTCTTGTCACTTAATTCAGTGTTTTTGCTTGTCAGCTGGAAGGCTTCCTCAGCTTTAGAATCTGAATGTTGCGTGAGATGGACAAAAGCTTTCCGAAAGTCAATGTATACTGCATTCACTTCACTGTCCTTATCTGCATAGACAGCCATTTTGTCACAGGGGGAAATCAGGTTGGTAAAGCATGATCGGCTTTTCTGTAACTCCATGTTGACTGCTCCTGACTGACCCTTTATACATGTTTTGAAATTAATTTCAAGGATTTACAATATATGGCTTATGCCTTTCTTGTTATCTCAGGTGGTTGCCTGATTTCCTTTTAAAACAAAGCAAACCCCAAAACCATAGTGAATGATTTTGGCTTGCTTTGAAAGACTTTTGGAAATCTTTGTAAATTCGTTAGATGGTACATCATTAACCATGTGCTTGTTGTTCCTTACAAAACTGCAATATGTTTCCAG
>NW_010406470.1:85999-112095 GCF_000710305.1 Buceros rhinoceros silvestris | reverse complement strand
GATATCATATTTATCCACACATTCTATTAATTCTATTCTCTGTTATGGGTCCTGCTGTTTTGCCTAGTGTGCAGATCAGACGTACAGAACTGCAATGGAACCTTTTTTTTTGTTTGTTTAATTATTTTTAATTTTTTTTTTTAAAGAACTGTCGTTTCCACTTTGTATATAGGAAAGTAGTTTTAAATGCAGGTTTAATGTGTCAGCTGTAAAGTATTGCATGGCAAGGAGTATATTGTGTTGGAGGGACAGATCCCAACCAACTTAAGGTTTGTGTTTTGGGTTTTTTTAAACTGAAAAATATGGTCGAGGCTGCCTTGAGGATCCGTTAATTGCTGGTGCTGGTCAGAACATTCGTATGTTCTTGGCTAAATACAATTCTTAAAAAGTAGTCTGCCCCCTAATTTAGTAGCGTTAGTCTGTTCCGACAGTCTTAAGGTGTAACATAGTGAAATATGTGCTGCAATTACCTAATCTTAGTGACTGATGAAGGAAAAAGAAAAAATCTACTTTGAAAAGGAAAGTTCTGACTGTGAAAGTGCTGACTGTGCAGAGATCAGACAGAGGTTGTTATCACAGACAGTTAAAGCAACACAGAAGCAGTCATCTTCACAGTGTAGAACTTGTCACAAAATAATACAGCAGAAACAGTTGTGTAAATATCCTAGCTATAACAACTGTCTCGGTTATTCTAGCGTGACCTCTCTGCTAGTATACACTGTTTAAACTGAGTCTAAATGTGTTGGATAAATAGCCAAATGATGTGAGTAATTTGAAGTTCTGTATGTATTGCAAAAGCGGAGTCTCGGTACAATTAGCTGCCTGCCTTACCCAGTATGACACTTTTCTCTTTTCTTTATTAAATATATCTTTTGTTAAAACAGCATGCATGTTTCTAGCTGTACTTAATGGCTTAGTCACTTGGGAATTCATGCTGCTCCAGCTGATACGAATTCCTGGTTATAATCTGTAGGTGTTTTTTCCACAGAATCTAAGACTGGTTCTACCCACAACAGTAGTCAAAAAAAGATGCCAAAAGGGAAGTAAGAGCAAGGTGTGCATCTTCGGAGAAACCTCCCTGGAATATTATCTCAGTCTCCAATAAATTATGATTGAGATTCTTCCTGTGTAACAGGTGATGGCTCCTCTCTAATTAGATGTTCAGTCTTATTCAGTCATTTTATCATCTTGAGTAGCTAAATATTACCAGCAAACTTGGTTACTTTCCTTTCATCTTTTTTTTTTTTTGAGATAATGTCGTAAATAGACCATCTAGAGCACTTAATTGAACATCTCTGATTTCAGTACCGGTCCTAGCAGAGTTCCACCTGTGAACTTCTCTCTGCTGTAAGCTACTGACCTATGTATTAGCCAGGTTTTTCCTCATTGTTGCAGCTTTGTTTCCTTAAGAATCTTCAGAAGGGCCATTGCTGGGCCCTTTGTTGGGCCATTTTTCATTTCTGAGTAGACCCCTGTCCATGGCTTTTTGTCACCCTACAAGGCTCCAATAGCTTTGTGAGTTATTAGTCCCCTTTACAAAATCAACATTGATTCTCATGCAGAATGTCAAAGTTTAATCCTCAAGTCTGCTAACCTGTTCTTAGTTACAGTTTCTCCTAATGGACTCAAATAAATAGATCAAGTTAACAGAGCCGTAAGTTTTCCCAGAATATTCAGAAGAGCTTTTAGAACTCAGTGTAGACATATTTTGTCCTTTAATGTCATACTATAATTAGTAGTTTAGCTGTTTTATCCTTGAGTTCATCCTGGAGCTCTTGGATGGAAACCATCTGGTCCTGCTCATTTGTTAATGTTCATTTTGTGTGTTTGTTTGACAGCCTTCTCTGTGAAGGTTTGAGCCCAGCTCCCCGAGTCCATCATGAAGTAGAGCATCAGGATGGGGAGCTCCCTTCCTTAATGACAGCTAGTGACTTATCTCCTGCACGTGTTCTTATGCATCACTCCCCAGAAAGTGCTATGTACTGGCATGTTTCCTTCTCCCATTGTGCTTGGATTTTTTATTACTTATTTCACAAATGTTCTTTGGTCTGTCTTACTGAATTGTTACCTCTAACCCCCCAAATTTTATGATGCTTCCTTCTTCTCATTTGTGCTATTTTGGAGAAAGACTTGTTTCTGCTATCATAGCTTACTCTGCAGCCAAGCATGTTTTTGTGCATTCTCAAATCATATTTGGTAAATTATATTAATTTGTTTTGGACCTTTCATATTGGTTGGGGTTTCTTTTGTCTCTATAATGTCTTCAAAGATTAATTCTTTTGAGCTTCATTTCAGCCCTTTTTGGGGATAAGTATCCTTATAGTTATGCAGTGCTCTTTGAAAATAAACATAACAGCCATAAAAAAAAGAATATTGTTAATATAAGACTATGAAAGATGTATCTAAAACATTTTTTTAGTGCTAAGTCTTACAGTTCAGCTGCGTAAAGCTTGTTCAAGTATTTAAATAGCACTTTAGTCCAAAATGAATTAAACCCTGTGGAACACAAAAGTACTCATTTTAACAAATTCTGTTAAAACTGACTTTCAATTTGTGATGGGTTGAATAAAAAAAAATGTGCTGAGTGTCAAGGCCCTGAGGGCACCAATAGATCTTAATTGACCTGACCAGTATCACCTGGGACCCCAGCCCACACTCTCTGCCCGTGAGACCTGGAGCTCTATTTAAGCTCAAGCCGGGCACCTGATCCTGCTCTAAGTATGTCTGTTTTCAGCCCTGCTCCTGGCTGATCCTGGTTTGTCAGTGGGATTTCCTAGCTGGATCTTGGCTCATTACTTTGCCTGCTGCTCACTGGGGTCTGTTGGTGAGGCCCATTACTTTGCTTCATCTGCTTAGATACTTCAAGGCTGTACTTTGCTGAGAAGGCACCATGTGCTGCTTTAGTCCACGGCTCACTCCTTGATTGTGGAGTAGCCCTTTTCTTGCTGCTCCCTGACAGTGAGGTTGGTGCATTTTATGGTTTTAAGGCTAAAGATGTAAAGTGACTGTACTAGTATTAAAGATTGTTTCTAGATATCTTCTAGATACTGAAGAAGATACGCCTAATAGCAGGTGTTTTTTTATGTCTCTTTTTTTGAAAGTAATGATGTGATAAGCAGCAGTGGCATAGTGTTCTGTGTCTTGGGATCTGATTAGTCTATCATCCTCACTTTCTCACCTGCAAGCTGCGGATACTGAAGTTTAGCATGCTTTTAATTTGCAGTATGGAAGCGTTCTATGCGTATTTTATAATAGCTTTAGCATTGTTACAAATTTTCTTATTCTTTGAGGAAATTTAATTGAAAATATATCAAATACCCTTGCTTTCAAAGGAGTACTATCTATGAGTTAGTTAATTTGGGGGTTCTATTTTTCCTTCCTTTCATTGTCTTTTTTTTGCAGCTTTTGGATGTTACATAAATCATAGAATTTTTTTGGCTGGAAGAGACCTTTAAGATTAATAAGTCCAACTATTAACCTAGCACTGTCAAGTGCATCAATAACCATGTCCCTGTACACCACATCTGTGTGTTATTTAAATACTTCTAGGGATGGTGACCCCACCACTTTTCTGGGCAGCCTGTTCCAGTGCTTCACAACCCTCTCTGTAAAGAAACTTTTCTGAATGTTCTTCCTAAACCTCCTCCGGTGCAACTTAAGGCCATTTCCTCTTGCCTTATCAATTGTTACTTCGGAGAACAGACCAACCCCCACCTTGCTACAACATCCTTTCAGGTAGTTCTAGAGAATGATTAATGGAAAGACTCTTCTGATAATTTGGTGAAGAAAGACAATTATATTTTAGATGTGAATTGATATTTTTTCTTTTTGGTTTAGCTTTTTTTAAGCTTTGCATGAAACTTTCGAAGAGATTAGTAGTTAGAGAAAAGGTTCTAGGCATTGGTGAGACATGCCCACCTCATGTGGGAAAGAGCACAAGAAGGAATGTGTGATTCATAAAGTCCTATTAGCTGACTGGAGAATAACAAGTTCAACAACATCTGTTATTGAGAACAGGTGAGCAGAGACACTCATACAACCTACATGACATCCAGTCTCACCTAGGCCCATTCTGACAGCACAGAATGCAGGGACTGTTTTACTCTTTATAAAGATGCTGGCAAGGGTTTCAGTAGCTTAAAACTCAGCACTAGTATTTTTAATTGATGTGCTATGTAACTTGAATTTCTATTCTATATGTGGTAGTGTATTGGTTAATGTAGTTTCATGATATATTATGGGTAGACACGAGACAGAAGTTTTCTTTTCTTAAATTCATCTGTAAACAATGCACGTTTAAGCTGATGCATACTGTCTCTCAACCAGAATTACAGCTTTGGGCTCACCATTGTCCATGTGTTCAAGTGGGCAGAGCTAACAGTTAGAGCAAATAGTTTGCTGACGCTTACCTGCAAAAATCCATTATAGGCTTGACTGGTTTAAATTTGTGGTAAAAGTTGACAGCGCATAGTTAATAGAAGAATAACTTTCTGTGTTTTGTGGTAATTTAAAAAAGCATGGGTTCTGTGTCATAATCAGTGCATGCTCAAAAATGCTAGAGAGAGTGTACAGGTACAAAGGAAAAGTTGCTGCTGCTTAAAACATGCTGCTTTAAGTAGCTTAGATGCACAAATATATCAGTAATTGAATTAATATAGAATTGAAGGTAATTAAAGCTATGAAAGATAGATAAACTGAGATGAAGTTCCTTTTTACCTGTTTCCTATATTTCTAGTGTTTAACTCAATAAAGCTTTTGCCTGAATTCTGTAAGGCCTAGCTAGGTCTATTTCATTTCAGGATGAATCTGCTACTTCATCTTGGTGGCAAGGTTCTTCCATCCCTTCTGTGATGCTGCTCTCTCTGGTGACTAAAAGGTGTGTCTGTAAACAGCATTTATGTCTGTTAACAGCTGAACGTAAGCATCACTGGTGTGCCTACTGAGTCGAGTTTGAAGCAGCTCCCTGTAAAGTAAGGTTTCACAGTTGGCAGCAGGAAAGTAATTTATCTTTAAGAGCTTTTTGCCATGAATAATGCAGAGTACTGCGAACTGAATATCCAGGTTTAATTTTGTGGGATTGCAAGCTAAAAATAACTTAATCTTTTCTCGTAAACTAAGCAAGCTCCTTATGTTGTTCTTAAAGGTAATAAATCAGTCTAGGTTACTATAAGTACCCATAACAGTACCATTATTTAAGGTATTTGGAAATTGAGTGTTGTGTTTAACTGCATGGTTACTTTACAATTTTTCCTTTGGCTTGAATATTTTCTGAAGGCTTTTAAACCAGTCACTGACATCTGTTTCAATAGTTTCCTTGATTTCAAGATACTTGTTTTAGATCCACTAGACTGTATAAGCATGGTGACTGAAATATTTGAGCATCAAATGTTTGCTGAGAAAATTGACTACTTTGTATGTTTGCTTTAATTTTTGAATGTAAAAAAAATTGTCTATTACTTTTCTAATATTTATTAGAAGACCAGATGTCATCCAGATATATCCCGAGTTCAAATATAACACAAAATCTTACAAAATGTTATCTATAAAGCTGCCTTTTTTCTCACTGCACTAAAAAAAAATATTTTTATCTGAACACATTTCAGTTACTTCTCTGATAAGGCCGGAAAAAGTAAGTAATGACACAGGGTTTACAAATTCTAGGTTGTTTTGTGTTTGTATCCCTTCCACGGGCTGGCAGGAGAAGTGTAGGTGGCACAGCAGCAGAAATAAGCAATGTGGGAATACAGGGAGAGATGGGGTTACTTCCTTCAGTACCTTCCAATGTTTAATTCGATGTGAAATTACAAAGTAATGGGGACAGACGATTCCATCTGAAAGGGGATTATCTGCCATCTCAATGCTTTTGAAATACAATAATGGCTTACATTTCACCTTAAGACTTTATTTCTTTCTGCTTGTGGAGATTTTGATGAAATACTTAATTTTTCTCTGGAAAGGGCAGCTGACAGTTTTGAACTTCAAACATCAGCTGAAGATGTTATTTCACAGCTAATATCTTCTTGCAGTTACATTAGTTTTTCATTTGCTCAGGCCTAAGTAAAGACTTGGTCATATTCTGTAAAGACTTGGTCATATTCTTCTGTGATTACTGGTTTGTTTTTATTTTATAACTTCCACTTTTTTTTTCAAAGAAACAAGCCAGATTTTAATTGTGAATACTTTGGAAAACATCCTGTTGAAGCAGATGTTTCTACTGTAATCTGTTTGATTACAAAAAACACTTTGATTTTAAGGTTTGAGAAATCTGAAGGTTAAGTTGGCCTGGATATGTTTATTTGCAAATACTACTTTTTTAAGAAAGAAAAAAACCAAACCCAAATGTCAGCCCTGTCTTTTACTGCACCAATGGTATGAGCTCTGTTTGGTGTTGTCATAAAAGCTGATCAGAATGCACTTCCTAACCTCTTCCAGGTCATGGATAAAGATGTTAAATGGGATGTGTCTGGTTTCCATCTGGTGGGTGTCAAGAGTTTTGTAACATCTGAAGAGAATTTAGAGACTATATGATACATAGTTTATAATGGTTTAGTTCAGAGCACCCAGTGAGTAGCAAAATCATTTCTCTTGTTAATACAGGGTGGATTTTACCCTTTTTAGGGTAAGATGGAGGGTTGTTAAGGTAGCTGTTATACAGAAAAAAAAATTACTGTTGCATTTTATAGCTTGAAGGTTTATTGTATCACATGAAATTAAATCTAAAGTTTTTTTGAACATAGTTTATTTGCCTTTTTTGGCTGGTTGACAATATTTCACAATTTTACTGTAGTTCTTAGGAATTATATTTTTATCAAAGAGGTTGGAATTAAGTGTAGACGAATTTAAATGGAAAAACAAATATTTCAGTTGTTAGACTTGGGAAATATAAGATTAGAAAATAAAACCTAAGATTACATGTTAATGTGAATTTAAAAAGAATATAATTGGACCTAAAGTAACTGGTAAAAGCTGATTTCATACACTGTAACTATAGGGGGTTTTTGTAATGCTTTATGCCACAGATTTTGAGTGGACACTACGACCACTGTTCTGTTTCCTGCACCCTCCCCATGTGACTGAACAGTTCCTGTGCAACCTTGTCTCCAAGAAACAAAAAACCTTGGTCATTTGATCGTTGTAGTTACCTAGATTGCTAAACATAAGGACGGTGTCTGTCAGACTCTGCATGTAGATATCACCCATCTACCTGTGTATAATGAAAGATCACTTCTGTCTTTTCCCACAGTTAGGGGATAGAGAGGGAGGAGTGGATGTTTCTAGAAGATCTGGCAAATACACAGCGGGAATGATTAGTTAATGGTCCAGTATAATGTGCTTTAGTATTTGCCAAATCTGAATTAGAAAAGATTAATTGCAGGAAACAGTAGTTTTATTTATTCTAGCGGGAATCCTTACCACAGCGTTCAGTATACCAGAAGTTTTGTTTGCAGCTCTATGGGTCTGGGCAGTTTCAAGTTCCCTTAGCTACTCATGCTGTTTAAGTAACCAGCTGTGTAGCTGCATGGAGGTTCAGGCTGAAAAGGAACCTTAATCACCTAGTTTGATCTCCTGGATGTCACAACCCCATTACATGATAGTTTGTAGTCATATTTTTAAATTCAGTGACTGGTGTTAGGCCATGTAATTCCAATCCTTAAGACTGTGATATAGGCACCATCCGAAACTAGTCTGTCTTAGATTTGCATCTTTGCCTAGAACATCATGGTGTTATTTTTATGTCCAAGTCTATCATTTTGTTCAGATTATAAATCTGTAAAGAGCATTTACTTTTTTGGGGAATCAGATTTGTCAGTATACAAAGACACTGCAGCAGTGAGTACAGACCTAGCCTGAAAATGAGGCCATGTAGATGTGAGGATGTGATGATCTCCCCTGAAGCAGGGTGGCATATGCTGCACTGTGTATTGATAATGGAGCATTATCTGCTCAAGTCAATCTGTGTTCCTTCTATGCTTTTAAATTGTTGTCCTGAGAGAAACTTTGCCTTTTGCTATTCAGTCTAGGCGTGATGATAGCATTGCCTCATTCTTGGACTAAGAGCAGGATTAGGGAGCTGGAATTTGCAGCCATGATACAAATAAAAAAAATATTGTTCAGTTGCTTGAAAGCAGTGTTAAGCAGGATAGCAGCTAGGATTTTGTATTGTATCTTACTGAGTAATGGAAGGAATTGGAACATCTGGACATAGTCACATTATCCTAATGGAGAGATAACACATGTAAACCTAGGGGGATGGGGGTGGTTTTGTTGGCATGGATTTTGAGTTTTTTGTGATGTTTTGTTTGTTGGTTTAGTTTGTTTGTTCTAAACCAAAAGGGGGTTTTAGGCTTTTCTGAAGTGGTATGATGCTTCTATCATGGAGTCCAGACTGATGTGTAAACTTATATTTTCCAAGAAGAGAACAACAGTAGCTGCTAGGTCATGTGCTCAAAGACCAGTGGAAAACTAAAGTGCTGCTTGCTACTAGAGACAACTTTGTTCAAACTGTAATTACTTCATAGCATAAAGCCTAGGTCCTGCTAATACATGCAGTATTTAAGAACAGGTTGACATTCAGGCATCTTTAGTCTTGAATGTCTGTCTATTACTCCTTCTTTTGGTGAAAGTTTATCAGATAGTCTCCTACCATTTTTTTCTCTAGCTGGCTGTGGTATAAACCATCAGTCTTGTACCTCTTTCATTCTGTTTGAGGCTGTTTAGCTTTGTGACTAGTCTCCCCTGAAAGATTTGCCTGTGAAGATGCTTTTCCATGCACATCTGTACCCATCATCTTAGAAATAAGCTTGCGCCAGGACAAGAGTATATATTTTGCTGCTAAAACTGATTGTAACAAACCACTGACAATCTGGGTTCTAGTTGTCTACATTGCCCCTTCTGCTGACTTAGTTGTATTACACAGAGGTGTTCTTGCACTGCTAGCTACCTATCTATACTTGAAAAAGTTTTAATGTTGATCTGGATTCATGCATTCCTCATATTTCTTTGTAGCTTTCTGAAAATTCCTTTTGAAGATGGGAAGTGAGATTGCTGATTGTTTTCAAACAGACTTGTAATTCAGTGTTCTACCACTCCTGCTTTGGACAATACCTTTTTTTCCCTACCGCTATTCCATAAGTTATATATTCCATATAAACAAGCTTGCATTGGCTTTGTTGTCCCATGCAGGCTGTCTGAATAAAAGTGATCTCTGAGAAGTTGTAAGGCTAGGTATGTCAGGGGCTCTTCTCTTAGAATTGGCAAGGTTTGGGAAACAAGTGTACTCATTGAAGTTTAAGATCTTGTTTTAAAGTTTCCTTGCCTTTTTTTGTTGAGTATTATTGGATGGCATGGGGGCAAAGCATATTTCAGGCCTCAGATTCATTTTACATAAGTTGTTGATGGATAGTGTACAGCTGGTTTTGGTCATAGTAAAGTAATTTGCTTTCTTTGATATAACTTGAAGAAAACCTCTTTGTCACTTCCCCCACCTGCTTACCAGTGGGGAGTTTTTTCAACTCTCTTTCAAAAGAGTTTTTCTTTTTGTACAAGATGCATGGTTTGATTTTTCTTTTTTTCCTTCTGCCAGGTCTTAAAGTGGCTTGTTATTTCTCAGCAATTTTGGTATGTTGAAAAATAACTTTCCAAGGAATGACAGGCAATGAAAAGAGCAAAAGGCAATCATAGCATGAGAACCCTTTCATTTGAATGGTTGTCCAGACCTAGGTGTGATACTCTGCCACATTTCCTTAAAGCTTAGCCTTGGCTTTTGCTGCCAGCATCCATGGAGTTTGGCACTTGGCTCTGTTGCCTGCTTTATCAGGACTTTAGATTACTGCCAGCAGAAGGGAAAAGGCTATGTGGAGTTAAAACCTCGGTTACTAGAGTATGCAGTTCAAAGGAGCCTCTGCATGTTAGAGCCAATTAGCATGTTAAAGCAATCCCTTTGCTTGCTTATGTCCTTGAGTCCTTTGGAGAACTGAAACTGGCAGGCTGGGTGCTGGCTGATGCTCTGAAGGAGTGGAGACAGGCTGCCATGCTTACTTAAAAACAACACAAGGTTTTGCATCTCATACTTCCGAGATGCTTCAGATTTAGAGGTGGTATTGCTGCAAATTTCTTCATCATGGAACAAGCTACTACTTAACTACTATAGAAGCTTGGAGAAAAATAAAAGGCAGGAAAATGGAAACAACTATCACTGCACTTTCAATAAAACTTACTGAGATGAGTTTTAAATCTTACAAAGAAAAAAAAGTCTAGATTGAATGGGTGGTGTCAGACATCTGAATCTTAACTGCTATACAGGGTGCAGGTACTGGCAGGGGTGTGGAAGGTGGCCCTGTGCTCAACACAACTGATTCCAGTTGGCTCCAAGCAACCCAAATGCAGGGCATGGCTGAGACCTGCAGCCATGACAGGAGCACCTCAGGGAAAGCCTGGGTAAGGAAGGGCAAAATTCTGCCTGGCAGAGAGGGACGAGGGGAAAAATCTCAGAGTTCTGCAGATGCCAGGGTAAGAGTAGGAGGAGGAGGAAGATCATCCAGGTGCCAGAGCAGAGGTTCCCCTGCAGCTCCTAGGACTGCAGTGAGGGAGGTATTCCCTGGCAACTGTGGAGAGGACCATGCCAGAGCAAATATCCATACTGCAGCCTGTGGAGAGCCCACACTGGAGCAGATTTATTCCAGGGACTGCAGCCTGTGGGAAGGGCCCACACTGGAGCAGGGGAAATGTGTGATGAGCAGGAAGTGGCAGAGAGTTGCTGAGGACTGACCATGAACTACTGTCTGTGCTGCTCAGGGAGAAGGGAGATACAGGAGCCAGGAGTGAGGGAATTAAGGTGTACAGTCGGGGGGGAGGTGTTTTAGTTCTTGACTTTTATTTCTCACTATAAAACTCTATTTTAATTGGCAATAAATTAATTTTCCCTGTGTAAAGTCTGTTTTGCCTGTGATGGTCATTGGTAAGGGATCTGCCTGTCTTTATCTTGACTCACAAGCTTTTCCATCTTAGTTTCTTCTACCTTTCTTCCACTGATGAGAAGAGTGAGAGAGCACCTGGGTGGGTGGCAGCTGGCCAAGGTCAGCTCATTATGACTAGGAAGTTGAAGTCCACATGTGCTTTTGAGAATATTTGGAACAATTGTTTAATTTCAATTATTTTTCTGCTAAAGCATTTTCAGAATTTGTGTGTTCAAATGTAGCCCACCTATGAGGTCAGCAAAACTTCCTGACAATGTTTAGCTTTTGAATTGCATTAGTATGATAGGAGAAACCAAAACACTCCTTCTGCTAACGTATGTAAGATACATATTTGGATGTGCTGCTTTTTAAAATTCTGAAGAAGCTCTCGAGCAATACCTACTTAACTCAGAAATGCAAAAGGCAATTCAGGTTCAGGGTGCTATGCCAGCTAAAGTTTATTAAATAGAAATGACTAGTGTGGTTTAACTAATTCAAACGAGGAAAATTTAGTGTTTGCCAAATGAGGAGAACTTTATGGGGTAACTAGTAAGCTTCTGGAAAGATTTGAAATAGATATTACCGTAAAAAATATGTTGGGAATTGTCCTAGAGTGTCTCCATTTACAGAGAACAGATGGCATGGAGATTATTAATGGCATACAAAGCTTTTTACCTCTTGGTCATGAGTTTGAACTGCCATGAGGCTGGATGTGATTGAAAGTTCTGACCATCTGTCCAATGGCCTATATGAAATGAGTTAGTCATCTAAATCCTGTTACTAAAGAACATCACCTGCATCATTGTGTAAATATCACGATTAATACCCATTTTTTCTTTTATCAGTTGGGCTTTTGGGAAGGAAATAGTTTCTCAAGAAGAGTCACGGTTCCTGTAGATTACTTTTTTTGCTGTGACATGAAATTGCATTGTTTTTTCCTCAGATATAATGTGACTGAAAACATTAGTTCATTTAAATAATCCACATTTTAAGGAACTACATTTATGTCCCGGCTCATTGTGTTGAAAGAGGCATTTTGTTTCTAATTGTCAAGTCTTAATCTGACTCTGGTCCCACATTTACACTGTTGCAATACCTTTGCGCTCTGTCTCCACACTAACTGAACCTTCCAACAGCTTTAAGGTCAATTTCCTTAATTTTAAACTTACCTTTCTGGCTCTCCAAAACTTGGAATGATGTTACCAACCTCTTTATTCTGTTTGCCTTGGAAAGCAAATGTTACTATTTTCTTTTGAAAATTTGAATGATGTGAAACAAAAACCCCTTTTTTTCTAAGCAGGTATTTTTAAGAAGGCCTGATGTAAAAATCTGAGCCTTCTAATTCTTTAACTTGTAGATCATGGGCTTAATTTGCAGAGAGAAAAAAAAAAGAGAAAATCACTGCCCTGAGAAGGAAAACAAAAAACGTTTGCACCCCTCAGCGTTGTCTTTGTTCCACTTACTGTGTGCACTGTTGAGAAAAATTTTTGTAGAGAGCTGAAAGATTTGTTAAGATACTTGACATATTTGGTTATAAACTGAGCATTTGGAAAGGCTAGAAGTGGTGACTGCTTTCTCTTACAGGATTACTAAAACAGCTCATGCTGAGAATTCCTATGCTCTGTTTGGAATGCGAAAAAGCACGTGAAAGGAATCAATGGACTTTATTATGCATCTGTATTGGTAGTTTTTTGCAAAGTTTTTGCTTTTCTTTTAGTGACCACAGTTTCTTAATAGGTTACCATGTGGGGAGGGAGGGAGAAGTTGCAGGAGGGTAATCTGAATCTAGTTTATAATATCCAGGTCTTTAACTGAAAATATTTTCAAATACTTGTTTGATAGTTGTTATTTACATTAACGTGTGAAAAATACAACTCAATGCAATAGATCTTACTCTAAGTGACTTAGTGTTTTACGGTTTGGTCCTTCATCATTTGCGATTTTCAATCTCAATATTATTCTGTAAATTATGCGTAGTGTCTTGGTTGTGCTTAAATAATTTGATGCATGCTTTGGCTATAAATGGAAGCAATTCTGAGTAACTAGCAGTTTCTGTACCCCCAGCGTAGTCACTTATTGACAGATTAATTTGTACCTTGTCCAGTGAAATGCAGGCTTTTCTGGTGTGTTGAGTAACACTTTAGACAATATTGTGCATTCTTTGCCAATCTGCATTATGAAAAATGGGAAAGAAGGGGAGGATGACCTTCCTTATGTCATCAAAACTAAATTAGTTGTAGAATGAGATAGGTTTATGCTAGAAGCAAATGACAGTTGTGTTTCCCACTGAAAAGGTGAAATGCCTATTTCAATGTAACACGCCTCTAATAAGTGAGAATATCTATTTCAACATAATGAGAATGATAGTTTCTACAGACTGAAAGGAAGTGCTTTTATTGGTTTGCTCATTTGGTTATAAGTAAAAAAAATCCATGAAAGAGGAATTTGCTGAAGTTGCAAATAAATCTTGCTAAAATGCTGTTAGTTATATCTGTCCACTGGTTCTTCTGAAACCATTCATAATATCTAAAATTATGGAAAGGCAAAATACTGTTTATTTAGCTTTAATAGCCTTTATAGCCTCAATGCCATAGAATAAAAATTAAGGGTCTTGGTTGCTTTGGATACTATATGAAGGCCTGTAACTTGATTTTCTTTTTTCCTGTTGCGATTACTTCTGATCAGAGAGATGATAGTAGTTGGCAGGTACTTTCCTGATGGGTAATATAGTTTAAGTTTTACTGTGGAATTAACAGGGAGATTCCTTGGTAGATATCTGTGTCTTAGCTCTGGAAATGTCAGTGAAACTTGCTGTAAACAGGACACCTCTTCCCCAGTCCACAACAAAATAAACTCTGTGCTGTCTGCCTATATCTAATATTGTTAATGAAGTTCTAATGAAAGCGTACCTGTTCACAGATCAAGTTTAGATTCTCTTCAAATTAATGTTAGTTTG
The DNA here is from genome assembly GCF_000710305.1 of Buceros rhinoceros silvestris. Taxonomy (NCBI): domain Eukaryota; kingdom Metazoa; phylum Chordata; class Aves; order Bucerotiformes; family Bucerotidae; genus Buceros; species Buceros rhinoceros. The sequence goes on along the minus strand of NW_010406470.1, from coordinate 98,184 downwards.
TTTTTAATGCTTATTGATGAAGTTTCTAGCCCTATTAGGAGAAAACTCTTATTGTATGCTCCATAGAATACTACTGAAATGTCAGCACGTTATGCAAATGTGAGACACTGTCTCTGCGGAAATGCAAATCTTAAGGCCTAGTTTGTGGAAGGTAGTGTGTGTGTGTTCACTTTGTTTACTCCTTTTGATTAGAAAGGTGAAAGCAGAGGTTTGCTGTGATCCTGCGTAGGAGTTCTTTAATTTGGCACTGGCAAAGCTGTGTACTGGTGAGAACCAGCAGTCTGAGTTTGCAGAAGGGAAAATATATGTCATTATGTAGGAATGTTTTATGAGCTTCCGAAGTCATCAGCAGCAGTGCCAGTCAGAAGGCTGCTTTGGCATGCTGTATAGTGTCTGCGCTCTTTGCGCTGTTCTGCAGCTGCTAAAATTGTCAGTCTTCAAACATCATATATCTTTATCTACCAGTGGGATTGAAATAACATGGTTTCATTTTTGCAGATAGAATATTGGTCATTAATATGCAAACAGATACCCAATTATTATTTGTCCTGCTGTTTTCAATTCTGGCAGATTGTCAGTGCTGGGATTTGAAACAAGCTCCTTAGTGTGAAAGGTCTCTCTTGTTTGTGAATAGTTCTGGAGAGCTGACATGCACACTGACTTTCTAAGGCTTACCAAGTCATTAGGGAATGTTAAATGTCTTGAATTTTTTGTAATTTTCAGGGTGTTTAAAAATGAATTTTGCTAGAGCACTTGAAATAATGGAACTAATACCTTAAAAGATACTTGACATATTGCTATTTTTGTTGGGTAGCTTATACAGCTATACTGATACTGTTGATATCAACTTGTAATTGTATCACTTTCACAGGTAGTTGAGAAATAAACATTTATTTTTGGCTAAATCTAAAAGCTACTTAACTAGAAATGATACAAGTTAGTATTTTAAATTTTAATGCGAACTGTTTTCAGAATTGCTAATAGCTTGGGGAAAAGGAATATATAGATAAATATTGTAATCATGCATACAGCTTTTGTAAAAATTACTAATTAGGTAATGTGGAAAATACAGGTTAGATTATTAGTAACTACTAGAGGAAAAAAACAATGAAGCAAACCAGAAATTGTCAGACTTTTGGTAAACCACACTTCTAAAAGTTTTCCACTTTGCACTAGCAACAGACTTGCTGGGTTACGGAACCAGCCTTGTACTTCTGTAAAAGATCTGACATTGTCCATGATATATAACTGGTTTAGAAAAACGGATTTTTTTCCTTCTAAGTTCTTCAAGTAACTTTTTTCCTCAAAATATTACTTAAGTGGCTTAATGTATGTTAAATCTTTTGGTCAAATACAAGAACTGTAGTTAATAAGAATATATTTATCACTCTTCTGTCAGCCTTCCTCTAGTGGAGAAATGCAGACATTGGAGGATTTTTTGGGTTTTGCAGTGTTCTTTGCATAAATATGCAGTAAGATGTTGATTTTTAGATCCTGAAGGAAAGGTCATTAAAATATGTTTTATTTGGAGTTTAATATAGTACTGGTTGAGTCACTGGAAGTCCATCTACATTCATAAACAGGAATCCTAGAAACATTCCTCTGACTAATTTTGTCTTAAAAGACTAATTTTTTGGCAAAAGTTCGTCTTGGTTTATTACTGCGTTTGCACAGAAGGTTTGGATGGCACTTCTTTTGTATGTTTTGGGTCTATTCTGGATGATGGCTGAGGCATCTGCCTTAACGTTTAAGATCAACAGACCTTCATACTGAAGGCTTGAGAGAGCCTTGCCATGACTATCCCATTCCAAGCCTGGCAATGACCAGCAGGTATCCTAAACAATCACCTTAGTGTGTCTGGCATTCTTATCTGCAATGTTTTCCCCGAAACAGGAATCCCAAATGAAGCTTTTCAAAGTACCCACATCAATATTGAAATAGAAGAGGATTTACTTTCCTGCTTCTGTTGCACTCCCTCTTGTGATAGGCAAAAGGGAACCCACCATATGTATACAGGGACAAGAATTTATTGTTGGTCCTGTTAATTTTTTAAAAGTCCATATTCATAATAATCCAAACTACCTAGTTAACACAGGCAGAGCCTGAAAAATATTTTTAAAGGCTTTACCACATCCTCGTAACCAGTAGCCTACAGAGTATCACAAAAACAACACTGAGTTTGGTTTTGATGTGGTAAATGAATGGCCATTTTCAGCTTGCAGCCCTTTTAATGAGATGCTGCGTTTATGGGCTGAGGCAGAGGGGAATGAGTGATTCTAGGATCTATTGCAAATCTGTGAACGTAACAAAGAATAGCTTGTGCTATTTGCATATAGCAGCTGCTTGAGAGCTGGAGCTCAGTGCAGCAGACACCCATGTATTTGATGGAAGAGACTGATAGAGATGAAAGAAATTCAGACAAACAGGGTAGCTGGTGAGGTTCAGTCATCCTCAACCCACTCAGGAAACACATCAGCAAACTTAACCACAAGTTTACGCTCACTGAAACAGATTGTATATGCTTATGTAAAAGAGATTTTCTTCTGAAACTTTTAAACTTCCTCAAATTTGTAATATGATGGAGAAATATTGTTCAGTAAATTTTACAGACGTTGATATACGAAAAGGCAAAGTGCTTGTCTTCTCTTCACCCAAAGAACATCTATTTGAAACCTGTAATAAAGGATGTGTACTTGTGTTTCTCTCTTGAATGAATTTTGGTACAATAGATATAAAATTTTGGGGGTTTTGTGCCCTAAGCTTGTTACTGTTATGCAAAATTAATCAAATTTAATGTAGTAAACCCGTTGATGGCTGTGGATGTTACTGATGGTACTGCTTTACACTTCCCACAGATGATGAGGGAGGGCAGTGCTCCAAAAGGGGGAGCCGCTTCTGAGGTAGTGCAGCTCAGATGGAAACTGCCCAAACTGACACACTGGAAGCAGGAATTTGCCTTGAAGGAAATGAGCGAGGCAAGGGTTTTATACATACCCAGTTGACTAATCCTGTTGCTCTGACAGCTTTGCTTACTGTTTTGTAAAGTTGTTAGGTTTTTTGTTACTCTGCAAAGGTATTTATGCCTTCTTTGTGCATTCATTGACTTATATTAGCTGTGTACAGTTGTACAGCATTATTCAGAAATGGGCTACTGACATGCTTGCAACAGTAATTCCATGTAATTCCAAGATATGTATACTTTTAGATAGTTTATCTTACAGTAGATTTATACACCTTCTAGAATAAAAACAAGGGAAGAGAATAAAGTCATAGTCTTTAGCAGAAAAATCAGAACTTCAAACACCTTTCTCCTGTTATCACATCTGTTCCAGAACTTTAAACAGTACTCTGGCCTGACATGCAACAATATTAATACACATGCTGGAAAACTGAATGGTACATGATTAAAATGTGGTAACATTGCAGTCTTCTGAATACTACACAAACATTTAAAGAATTAAATTAACATAAATGTGGATCTGAATCTTGCTGTACCTCCAAATGTAGAAGAATGATGTACCAATGCTATGGCAGACACTTCAAAAGCATATATTCACATGCTTGCAGTCAGTCATAACCCAGGTGGATCTGAATTTCTCTAGCTCATCAAGATAAAAAATTTTTTAAAATAATACATCTTGCTAGTCCTTGAATATGTTGTTGCAGTAATATAAATAAAGGGACAGGATCATTTGAGGAACATTTGCTTCATTCCAGGTGTCTTGGTTTTTTTGTTTGGGTTTGTTACGTGTTTTTGGTCAATGGTTTAAATCTAAAACTAAATATATTTTCCATACTACTGCTAGTCTAAGTATTAGAAGAGGGGAGGAATGAGCAAAGGGAAAATAGAAAAGATTCAAATTTCTGTAAGTTATCAGAAATGTTTTTAAACAGGAATAAGGTAGTGTGAAAGAGAGATTGAGCAAGACAGCGTGAGTTGGGTAAGAAAATAGAGGGTTCAAGATGTGGTGAATTAGGTGTTTTAGAAGAAAAACGTTCAGATGCCCAAGTTTCTCCTTTAATTGTTGGAAATGAATTCTTGCTTGCAAAAATAAATGATGCAAACTGAAGTCACAAGTATCAGTAGATATTAGGAGTTTAGAGCTATAACAGTTTTCAAAATAAGACTTCAGTATGAACATCCTTGCAAGGAGAATATTGTTAAAGAGTGTAATGCTGAAGAAAGACTGTTTTCATGAAGCAGTGGGACAGAAAATGCTTGCTGAGATACAGACTTGTGGAAAAAATGTCGTGAATAGTATCTACCAAGACAAGGTACTTCAGCTAGTGATATAACCACTCTGGACCTTAAGACTTAAGAGTAGTGGTCAGTGTGGATGCTGAAATTCTGAAGGATAACAAATAATATGTCAGCTGTAGTTGCTGACTGTATTTCTTCAAGATAAGGAATATATTGTTTTTGACTGTTACACTGCAGGAGCAGTTAGAAAGCGACTAAATAATCAGGGTAGTTGAGAAATACAGAGGAACTTCATTTACTCATCAGTGTTAGAGATAACATACTCTGTGTCATCTGTACATCTGTGCTGCAGTGAAAATTAGATCAGTTGTCCTGGCACTAGTATGTCAGACAAGTACAGTGAATACTGACAGAATTGATTCTTGGAGACAGCCGGTGACTTGCTGCTTCATCTGAAGTGTGAGTCACACCAAGGGAAATTATGAGTATGCGTAGTTCTGTATATCAGAGCCTCTGATGGGATGCAGCCTACTGGAGAGCAGCTTCACAATAGCATGTTCAGCATTGTTTTACTGAACTAAAAATGATTTTAAAAAAATCAGTCCAGTTGCATGAAGTTAGTTTTCATAGCAAATATTTTTTCTTAAAAATTATGTATAAGATTTTAGGGTATATTATTTAGCTGATAGTTTAATTGGCAGAGGCTACTTACAAGAAAACAATACTTACAATTTGACTATGTTCTGATTGATCAGGCTTGTTACTAGTATTTGGAGATAGGGAGTTTCAGGTAGTTTTGCATAACTCAGTGAGTAATGCTTCAAATGCCTCCCTTGTAGGATATCCATTTCTATTGACTAGAAGTCTAAATGTTGTCTAAATCTAGTAAGCAAAAGGGCCAAGATAATTTACATAAGAAACCCTCTGCAGCATTTTCTGATGATTGTTGTGCAGCAAAAGAGATGGCATGTGTAAGGCTTAAAGCCAAACACAGCATAATGAACTCATTTGTCTGTTGAAAAAGGTGGGGAAGAGGTCACTCTGCCTTTTTACACTTTAAAGAAGTCATCTGTATTAGATAATACTCAAAAGATCACAATTGAGCTAAGGGGCGGGGTGAGGGGAAGAACCTTCATGACTTAACCATATTGCTTGATATTAGGTCCTGAATTGGATGAAAAAACTCTAAGCAGAAGGAAAGGAAAGCTTTCTTGAAGTAATTAGCGATTATTAGAAAATACCCAATGAAAATGTTACTGTAGTATTATATCTAGAGAAAATAGCTGGAACAATTGTCAAGATTTATAGCAAAAACCCACAAAGACTAGTTTAGAGACTGTTTCAGCTGACTATGAAGGAAAGAAAACCCACTAGAAGGTGTAGCAATTGAGGCAAGTAACAGGGTTAAAATGTGAGAAGCACGCGGTACAGGTTTTTGAGTGAAACGAACCATTGCAGTCTTTCTGGTTTCTCTGTTTTCTGTGGTGACTTTGAGAAAGGTTTGGTGCTGGAGAGCTGAGCCCAGGAGCAGCCCCCCCCGCCCTCACACACACACTGTGGACTGTAGGCATTCATGTCAGACTGTCTCCTGTGTGAGGGATGCTGCATGGCCAGAGGGAACCTGTGACATGTGCTCCATGGAGCAAGCTGCTGGAAACTCATGCAGAGGTTTAAAAATGACTGTGCCCCCATCCTGTGTTCCAACCCTGCCTCTCGTGCCAAGTGTTGGAGAGGAAGTAGTAAAGCCAGGCCTGGGAAAAGGGGAGAGATTGGGTGGGAAGGTGTATTTAAGATCTTGTTCTGTTTTCTGTCCTACTCTAACTTAATTGGTGATTTGTCTGTGGTTTTGTTGTTTTGAATTAAATTAATTTTGTATCCCATAGTCACGTTTGGGTTTTGCTGGTGTTTTAGCAGGTTCATTTAGCCCCTGCCTTGAATCTTGTTTTTTCCTCCTGGAGGAAGTAAAATGACTGTGTGGTGTGGTTTTAGTTGCCTGCTGGGTCTAAGTGGTGACGTTATACCAGAGCCTCACTCCTGAATGTTGATAGTCAACTTAGCCTCCATAAATATAAGAATGAAGTTAGGATTTCTGACATGTATCACATGATTTGTACTGAATTTCACATACCATTTTATTGTAAGTCACAACATCTCATTCAGATGATCTGCAGTTCTCCACAGTTGCCCATTGTACTTCCTACTCAAACTGACTTAATATCATCAATTAAAAGCATGTTAATTTATTGTTTATCCCCTTTTTCTAGATCATGTGAATGTATTTAGGTTTACTGCCATCTATAAATCAGTTCAGCTTTTGGTCGAAGTGAAAATAAACTGGGATTAGAATTGTCATGATAGTAATTTAAAAACTATTTCTAGGAGGGGTCTCTACTGATGGTATCAGATTAAACATTTTTAGAAAATTCCCAATCGATCTCCTTCCTGTGCTGTCCTGTCAATGTCAACGTTTCTCTTGCTCCTCTATACTAAGCCAGCTTCCATCCCCTGTTTGTTAGCACTTCTAAAATTCACTGTTCTTCAGATGTATGAACAGCTCTCCATTAACATAAGCAAGCTGCTTCGCAGTACTACTATCAGTTGCAGATAAGAACTATCCTTTGCCAGTCAGTGACTCACAGGAAAAAAGAATCTTGATTTGTCATTACATCTTCATTCAGCTCCCCTGAAATTACACTGCAACCTCTGCCTGACATGCTGTTCCTTCCCCTGTAGTCATTCCTCAGGCATGATCTCTTTTTTTGGTAGATATTTGTTAATTTACTAGGCATCATAGCAGGAATCTGGTCTGTATTTATTTTATGAACTTATTAACACAGGTAAATGGAGTATCTTATACAGAAAGGAGCAACTGCTGCTAAATGTAGTGAAAGTCTGCCTGTAAATACATACATCAGTAAGGATGCTTCTTATAGTCTAGGGACTGAGATTCTATTATGCCATTAGGCTTTCAGGTAAAGTTTAAAAAAATGTGGTATTTATCTCAACTTCTTTTTTGATTGTGTAAGATGATGTGATATTCTGAAAGGTAAACATGGGAGTAGATTGTGTTTTGTTTTCCTGCATCCACTTGTTTTGGGGGCTGGCTTTTTACTTGATCTGAATGTTTAAATAGTACTGGAATTCCTAAAAGCTTCCACATTCATTTGCTGTTAAGAAATCCAGCTGTACTTGAGCTACATGTTCAAAAGAGGAAGCAATTGGACTGAAGTGGAGCTGCATAACAGGCTTTAATATTTGAAATTAAGTTAGGTGATAGTAGGTAGCTTAGCATGATGAGTTGGCTTGATATGGTTGAAGAATGAGCCTGCTATTCCCAGCTAAAGTGGGAAATAGGAAGCATTGTACAGAAGGGAGCACACCACTAAGGAATTGAACCTAGAAGATTAATTGGGAGTGATAAGCTTCATTAGGAGAGGCAGGTGCAAAAGAAGTCTTGAACTGCTTGAAGAATCTAGAAGGAAATACAGAATTTGAGTCAAAGACTTCCTTAGCTGTTGGCAAGTAGCCATAAAATCCACTAACTGAAAATGTATGTTCTATTTCTCTCTTACTGATTCACACAGCTGGTTTAGGTTATAATCTTGTATCAGTTACAAATGCAAAAATCCATCTTAGTTCTTCAATTTTAATTTGCCCCCACCCCCCACCCCGCCCCGTTCTCCCTGTAATGATGTATTATAATTGTCTTTAACTACATGTTCACACACTGTCCTTCACTGGATTCTTCCTCAACCTAATGCATAGAATGGATGGTATTTGGAGAATGAATGAGAGTTCTACAGTTAATGAAGCTGTTGTCTTGAGTTTCTTCTGTAACTTGGTGCAGAAATTGAAAGTCATGTACTGAATGAAAGAGATAAATTAAGGAGAAGAAAAGTGATGGTTTTCCAGTGTAAGCCGTTTGAGTACTGAAGATTGCTGTTCTTATGGTTTCTAACTTTAAAGTTGTTTAAACCAGCTTTTCACATCTCCAAAGCATTGTTCATAAAAATTGATGACTAGATATTAATCTAATAATTTTCATGGTAAGTGTCTTGGAGTAGATTTTCAGACATCAGCACAATAAGAAGGAAGGATGACTTAAGTTAGCTTGCTGGAAATCTTAAGGAAAGAAAATTCTTAGAACTTATAGCTACAGACAGTGCTGGTGCTGTGTTGTGCTAGGGATCACAGTCTTAAACTTGTGTGACACTGAATAATCAATATCCTATTTCAAAAAGGAATAAGGCTTAAGAGATTTCAACACCAGTATTATATTACTACTTTTTTGTTCTCCCACCAATTTGGAGGAAATACCAGGAGAGTACTGTACCCCATGTTGTTCTAGGCTGGTCTGTCTCACTCTCCCCAAGGTTGTTCTCTGTATAAATCCAGTGAAAGGAAATGGAGGAAAAAACAATCTTAGACTTTTGAGCTTAAGTAAAATTTGGTTATGGGTAATTAGGCTAGGTTTTATGCCACTGTTGTACAAGCAACACTAGCAGAATGTTGTATATTTTTAAAATGTTACTGTATTCTTTTTCTCTTTTGACATAATTAAGAGAAAAAGTAAATAATTGTCTCCATTCTTTCCTCCTTACTGCACTCATGGTTTTTTAGAAATTTAGCTTCTGAAAAAATTCAGTTGTCCTGAAAGATTTTATTACAAGGTAGAAAATAACAGATTAATAACAAAAGCAATAAAAAGGAATGTAAACTTTAAAATGTTTACACTAACTCAAGTTGCTCAATTAGTAAAGGTTTTAGAATTCTTGAGGATGACCTTTAGCTGAATTATTAACCACTTCCTATTCAGTTTTATTCCAATTAGCTGCAGAGCACTTATCACCTGATATTTCAGTGTGACAATCAAAGCTAACCTTTTACCTTTTTTCAATGTTAATTTTTTAACTTTAATGTTTTCTGTCATTTTTGAGTTGCCTTCTGAAGCGCTTGCATTGTTTCAAAGTGCTAATACTGTTGCGTACTGATTAACGAATTTCAGCAGTTAGAATTTCCTGATCTTCATTAAAAAGTGTGGGGAAAATGAAGGGAGTAAACAGGAGGGATTGTGGTGATTTACTGAATGGCATGGATTCTAGGGAAGGAATTGTAGTTTTGCCTAGGATTTCCCTATTTCCTTTTTTCCTGCTCTGTTGGATATGTGCACAGCAAATATGGCTGCCCTCAGACTTTCTGTGCTTTTGCTGAAAAATTTGTCTAAGAATGACTTCTCAAGGATTTCTTGTAAGATAGCCTTTTTTTAGCGCAGTTAGTCTAGCTAAGTTCAGGTAATGAGTAGTTCTGGACAAAATGATGACATCGTGTGTGTGCAGACCACTTGTGGTGCCTGTGAAGTTGGTGGCACAGGGCATCAGCACTCTTGTGCTCACATAAGCGCTTCCATCTGGAGTTTTCAAACATCTGCATCCTCATTAACACAACAGTCTCTGATGCAGTTCCTGGGGAGATAAAGGGATGTGTGTCACTTTCCTCTGTGACATATGTATTGCAGGCTCTGGTTTTTATTTTAATTTTTCTGTAGACCTCTACCATAGAAAAAATGCTTTGCATTTTATAGCTATTGAAGGACTATTCATTTAAAGGTGTACTGATTTTTACACACCCTAGCTCTTTATGGGGAGAAAGCAAGTTTATTATTAATTCTTTATATTAAACTGAAAATCATGCAATGTCCTTCCTCAAACCGTCATGTCTTTCCCAGGTCATAGTCGATTTAGTTATTTGTTCTGCAGAAATAATTTGGTACCTTGTTATTTTGAAAGTGCTCAGCTGCTAGAAGAACAATCTCTCATTTAAGGTGCATCTTTAGCTGGTTCAGCTTTATGGTATGGCTACAGGAAAAAGACATTTAAGATTTACCAAGGCCTTTTAGCTCCAGCTGAAATTAACCATCGTAAAAATATATTTGCCATTCCTCTTCCTTCCAGACATGCCATTGAAGATTTTACTGTGGATTCTAATCGAAACTTTATCCACTGTGAACCAAGTCTTAACACAATGATAAGACTGGATCTTTAGTTTTTGACTTGTAACAGACTGTAACTATCCATGGAAATATGACTAATTTTTGGCCTGAAACTTAGTTTTAACTGTTTTGCTGTACAACCCATGAAAGACGGAGTGTGACACTTGGTATGTTTGCTTTCCTTTGACAAAGGTTTCTGAGACCAATATACGTTGTTGAGAGCACTACGCAAGAGGAAACATCCAATAACCAGTCAAGTCCAGAACTATAGGTATTCCACCTAAGAAATGCACTTATAATGCATGATAACAGTTTGACTTGTTTTAGCTTAAGAGAAATTACAGCACAAAAATTGGAACTGAAGTGCTTTGTGATTCTGAAAGAAAGATAAACATTGAGACTACACTGCTTTTTCTTTTTGAATAGCAAGTAAACAGAAGGGAGGTCAAGGCAGCAAAGATGTTATCTCATTTTGTATTTTAAAAGATCAATGCAGTTACTAGTTTAGGTTCTTTCTGAAGTGGTGAGATTAAATTTAAGGAAAAAGATTTCTAAACCACTTCTTAATCTCTGCACCACAGTCATCGTCATAGCACTATCAATTTCATAGTTTGCGTTAGAACCAACAAACAATAAAGACAAATCGATTCCAATTTCAGGGTTTGGAAGAATTCTGAACTTGTGGAAACTTTTATAAAAGTTGCAGCCTAACAAGACAAAGAATAGGTTCTACAATTTTCCCTGCAAACTTTAACTTTCTCAAATTCCTGTAATGTATTAGTATCTTAGTGTTTAAAACATTTAGTGTCTAAAAGTACCTGAGAAATTAAATGTTGAGCAGAGCCTCATCTCTGCATTGTTCTTAGAACTATCTGAGGTATATCTTTTTCTCTCAGCCACCTTTTTTTTTAACTTCAGTGTAAAGATTGATTCTGGGAATGTACAAGACCGTCTATACAACATTAGGAATAAATTTTGAGGCAGACTGGTAATTTTCACTAATCAATCTGCTATTAAAAAAATCAAATTGTTAACATTTATTATATTAACCTTTGTTGTTTTGTCAGATTTTTGTCGACTGTTCCCAAATAATTTTAATGTTCAAAGTTATTTTAGTGAATCTGTAATAGAGCAAGTCAAATTTATCTCTTGTCCTGCAAACCAATTACGGTAAATTACAGTCATTCAGAACCTAAAGACTGTAATAACACTGACGAAATTATGAGCGAACTAATGGGTCGTTTATCATCAGATAACTTTGCTTTCATTGAAAATGAATATATATTGTCCGCTATTTTTTAATTTCTAACTCAAAAATGGCTGTTAAACCAAAAAACTCACAAGATAGCCTGCTATATTACTCTAATACAGTTCTACCTCATACTGCGTTAAAGATCTGTTAGATTGGAATAATATTTCACCAGTAACAGAGCTGACCAAGTTAATTTTTATGTCAGTGAAGCACTTGTTAACACTTTATAGTTTTCTGTCAGATGAGCATAGTCTTGATAATACTACTGGGGTGGGGGGCAGGGGGGAAATCATCCGGTATCACTATTTGTCAACAGTTTGGCCGAGGTAACCCAATTCTGGAGATGTGCCCCCTCCTATCTCTAAACCCCTCTCTCCTGCACCGGGAGAGAAGGAGTTAAACAGCTGAGATAGAAAGAGGAAGAAGAATTTGTGAGACCTCTGAACGTTTGGAAAAGTGAATGTTTAATAATACTAGAGCAAAAATATATACAGGAGAAAACCAGTGGGGTATTAAGGGGGTTTGTATGGGATGGAGAGGTGAGGGTTAATGGGTCGGGAGCGAAAGCAAACAAACACCGTGGCAGTTGCAAAGATGGTGGTGGCCACGCGATTCCCGCAGAGGCAGAACAAAGAACTCGCGGCTGTTACAAAACGCCGGGGCACCACGTGGAAAGGCAGAGTCTGCACGGCTCTACCGGTCTGATCATGGGGGCTGGAGCAAAAGCAAAGTGGCAGGGGCAG
>NW_010406470.1:53242-85950 GCF_000710305.1 Buceros rhinoceros silvestris | reverse complement strand
CGGCTGTTACAAAACGCTGGGGCGCCACGTGGAAAACCTGAGCCTGCACAATCCTACTGGTCTGATTGTGGGGATTGAAGCAAAGCAAAACGGCAGCGGCAGGCAAAGCAGTGGTGGCGACGCGGCAGGGAGAGGCAGCCCTGAGGCGCAGCAGCTCCAGCAGCGAGGTGGGTCGGTCCCTTGCAGCGCAGGGGTTTCTGCAGTGATGGGCTGGCTCCTCTGAAGTGGCAGCTTGCTGAAACAGTGACTGTGGGAGTGGCGGTGGTGGCAGGCGGGGAAGCAGGCATGTCCTGTGGAAGTCTGAGCCAGGGGGTGCAGCCTGTAAAATCCCCAGAGCCCTTTTCCCAGCGACAAGCCGCAGGTCTGCCGAGCCATGAGTCACTGGCCAAGGTGTGTAGGGATGCTGCCTGGGGTGGAAAGAGAGAAGAACTGCGTGCAGTTGCACTTAAAGGCACAGAATGCTCACGAGAAACAGAAGTGCTTGCAAGAAACTTTTACAACCGATGAGGTGTGCTGGACATGACATGGGAAGGAATATTCCAATTGGTCAATTTAAAACAAACCTTCTGGACAGGAAGACAGTCTCTTAGACTGGGACATTCCCAAACTGCCACACTGTTGATAGCAGGAACCAGTTAATTATAAACACTGTAGAGGCAGGAGCCAGTTAGTCATGAATGAAGGCCTTGTCCTTGGAAAGCAGGAAGGACTGAGCAAAACATGCAGTCATTAATCAGGGAAGAAGAGACCTAAGCAAGATAAAGGAGACAAAACATAAAGAAGGAATGTGCTACATTAGGAAAACACAAGAGAGCATTCGTCAGAATGGGGGGTGAAAAGTACAACTGAGATGAAGACTTTGAGCCTTCCTCCAAAAGACCTCAGCCCATGACCACTAGATGACACTGTGCATGCCCAAGGAGCAGTCATTAATCAGGGAAGAAGAGACCTAAGCAAGATAAAGGAGACAAAACATAAAGAAGGAATGTGCTACATTAGGAAAACACAAGAGAGCATTCGTCAGAATGGGGGGTGAAAAGTACAACTGAGATGAAGACTTTGAGCCTTCCTCCAAAAGACCTCAGCCCATGACCACTAGATGACACTGTGCATGCCCAAGGAGGGGACAGGCTATGTAAATGAATTCAGGGAAGTGATTATAATATTAGTTCTCAGAATGATTAGAATATTCATATTAATTCCTAGAAAGATGATACATATATAGTAGCTAATAGTATAAATAAAGCAACAGAGCTCTTTGTAGCCACAAAGAGATGGGCAGGAGATATCCCCCTGTGCATCTGGATCTGTGAATAAAGAATATCTGCTTAACAGTCACATTGGCTATTGAGTTTTATATTGGCATTCTTTGAATCACTGTTGGCAAAAAGAGCATCTGTAACAAAGATGATTCTCACCATTTTCAGTTGTCTTCCTTACCAGAAGGTAAGATGTGTTTTTGTTTAGTGATTTCTTTGTAGGGTATATGTGTGGAGATAGTAAAATGTCAACAGTAAAACAGGCATCATGGACATAGTATGTGTGGTTGTTCTTCCTAAAACTTGACAAAACTATAATTGCTTATGCAGATAAATTTGAAAATACATCTATTCCGAAGGGATATGAATGATTCATTGCTTTTCATACTGCAACAGTAGTAATCACATGCAAATTTGCATATGAGTTATCTGGCATTGATACAATTAGTGTACAAAACTATAGAAGGAAAACTGAATTTAGGTTTTGAATATACAAATGCTTTTAACCACATGTTGTTTTGGGGTTTATAGAACTTTTTCACCCTCACACACTGGGGAATGTGCTCTAAAATTCAGAAGTCTTTTTATCTTTTAAATCTGAAGTGCCTTCAGATGCATGTCAGAGAAACTTGATGCTTCTCTGAAATATATCTAACTTATTTTGAAATGTAGGTAATAGCTTGGTGTTTAATCATGATCCTAAGAGTAGAAGAACATCAGTTCATCTGTTGTCTATATTCGGGGGCATCTTTGAGAAATGTCTTAATAGGGTAATTGAGTGACATGATCAACCTCATCTATAAGATCACAGAGAGATGGAAGAGCTTTGTAGTAAAGGATAGTTAACAGACGGCTTCAAAAATATGATCCATCATGATTAATATCTGTAACAGTAAGCAGTACCTAAGTCTCAAACTGCCAAGGAAATAAGGTTGCTAAAGGCTGTTAGTCCTCATGAACTTAATCCAAAGGGACTTAAAGAAGGGTGATAGAATTTGGAGCTATTTGTAATTTCTTAATTTGGTTTGAGACACCAGAAAATTAAATGGGTGGAAGAAGACATGTGAAGATGCAAGACATAAAAATACTTTATATTTTTTGAAATTTTTGGAAGATACAAAATACTTGTACCAAAAGATAATTGAATACAGAATAATATCTAAACAGTGCTTGAAGCTGAGCTATTTCAAAACAATCTTTCTTCTAAGTACAGAGGAAATGCAGAGCATGGCTAGTATTAATTCTGCTATTGATGCTTACAGCTTATTACTTTTCAGGGAACTTTTAAGGGATCTTCACTTAATACACAGTACGTGTGTGAACCAAACATCATAGTTAGGGACATAGTTTAGTGGTGGACTTGGCAGTGCTGGGTTAACAATTGGACTTGATGATCTTAAAGGTCTTTTCCAACCTAAACAGTTCTAGGATTCTATGAACTGATGCTGACTAAAAATCACTGAAATGCTGTCAGTTAGCCAAGATGAGGGGAAGATACATGCTTCATTGGAGAAGCAAACTTAAGGGACTAAGGCCTATGGCAGAATGTCTGTGTTTATCAACTGGGACCCTCTTTGGTCCTGTCTCTTCTGACCTCAGTTGCCTGCCAGTCATTCTCTGCTATAGGTGTATTTGCAGTTCAGTTCTGCTCAGAGTTCTGTTTCTCCTTTGATTGTTTGAGATTATATTTTGTATATCTTTTTTTCTTTTACTGGTGTATTGTGATTTCTTTAAAATTTGAGTGAGGGTCAAGTGCTATTAACCAGTTTCTTCACTTGCTGTGTGAAGTGTTTGGAAGATGCTCTGGTTTTTATGTCTTTAAGACTTACACTTTTACTAAGAAATTGACAAATTCTCTGAAAAGTCTTTCAGATGAGAACAGGTCACTTTTCAGTCACAGCACTGGGAACAAGTCATTTCTCACTATGTAATAATCTGTCTGACTCTCTAGTATTCAAAATAGACTTCCCTTTTCCCTTTTCATTTGCATCATGATCTCTGGAACTGCCACAGCTCTCAAAGAGGTTTCCAGCTACCCTTTTCCAACACAACTCTGTTGGATTTCATATGGGAATAAATGTCATTTCCAGGTTGCTGGTACATTTCATACTTACCCTGCCTGCTTCATTGCTTCCAGCTATCTTGAGTTCCCCTTGCTTAATGTTGCCAAATTGTTCCTTATTCTTTCATGATAAATGGGTATTTTGGCTTCTGTTATGTTACTGGAGTTCATAATCTAATTTTTCTTTCATTTTCCTCCCAGAACTCTTCCAAGATCGCACATGTAGCACATTCTACTTTAAATTCTTGGGCACAAGTTAAAGTGAAAAGTCATTAATTCAGTGGAAAATTCTGTCTTGAGCAGTAGGGCTTTAGTACAACTAATATGTGTACATGTGAATATACATTTTGAAGTGCTCTGATTGTGTGACAAGCAAAACAACCTGTAGCAGTGTCACATTGATATGCCTGTTATCTGTCTGCATTTTTTATCACATTGATGTTTTTATTAGCACCATTAGCTGTTAATGATGTTTTTTGAGAAAACAAATTAGGAAAATTAGAACTAAGAGGTTAGCTGCTGCTAATAAACTAATAATTAAGTATCTGTCATTAATGTATCATAAAAATGTGTTACAGATAACTTTAAAATCTTCCTTATGGAGTAGAAAAAATACAAATGGACTAAGTTTCAAATTTTGAAAACTCAGTCTCTAAATAAATGTGACATACCAGAATTATCTACGGTTAAATTTGTTCTTGCTGATGAATGGATACTTGTAATAGCTTGCTGATTAAATTTTACACTTGAAATTATTTTCACTGTGACATTTTGATAACCCTTCCTGCAACTGTTTTTGTTACAAGGATGAAGCACTACTTTAGTTATCAATTAGCCATTTCAATAATTATGTAGAATATAAGAGCTGAAATCTAAGGCCAATTTTTTTATTTCCTCCTTTAAGCCCAATAAAAAAATATTGGTCCTTCTTTAATGGTCACCTTCAGTTACCCCATTTTCCATTATTTTGGTGTTATTTGTGTGAAGGATGTTTTGTTTTTTAAGATACTCTCTTGTAGGTCTCTGTGTATAGCTGTGTGCCCTAGGTGCGTGTGCTTAGTTTTAATATAAAACTTTAAAAGGAGTTAAATACGAGAAAAGTAATGGTATCTTTCCTTTTAGTTTTTCTCCTAGTCCTACAATTTTTTCTCTAACTGTAATCTCAAGAGTATCATAGTTCTAGCCATAAACTTTTCTTGTAGACTCAGCTTTAAAAGATGTTATTCATTAGTTAGCTGATCATAGACACAGTAGAATTTTCTTTTTTTGTTTTGATACTCATTTTATCTTAGTATTATAGAATCGTAGAATGGTTTGGGTTGGAAGGGACCTTTAGAGATCATGTAGTCCAACCCACCTGCAATAAACAGGGATGTCCAACTAGATAAGCTTGCTTTTCAATTTATTGATGCTACTGCTTATTAAAAATTTCATTATTCTTTATATAAAGAAGCTATACAAAACAAGAAAAAATGATAGACCTTTATTGGTTTGAGTTCCTAGTCCTGTTGTTGGTTTCCAAGCATAAAGACCTTGTGGATAATAAGGAGCATACTTTTGCCACTACTGTTTCTCCAGGATTTAGATGGTTTTATTCTTCTAAAGCTGATGGAGTTGATTTAGCCAGCTATTGAATGAATACTCATCTAGTTCTCCATAATCCTGGAAGAATCTGAATGTAGTAGTCAAACAGTAACTCACCCTTGAACACAGAGAGGAAGACTGAGTACAATTGCACATAATCTTCGGCTGTGGAATAGCATCTTCATTTTAAGTAACTGTGGATGAATGATAACATTCTTGAACTTGTCAGCTGTGTGGATGTAGACTAAAACTGCTTTGGAGCAAAACAGCACCCTCACTGTATGGAATTTGTGTCCCCATGTTGACTTGGCCATAGTATTGAGAGTATACAAGTAGTAATCTGAAAGGTGACTATTTCATAATATAGGACATTAGGCATTTGCATTTCGGATTAGAGTGAGAGCTTTCTTCAGCTGTCCTTCAGAAAGTGTGGTTTGAAAAGGACTTCAAGGAGGTGTTAACATCTCAGAGCTAAACAAAATAATTGAAATGTTTGAGCTGATGAGACAATGGGGCTTAAGACTATGGGCAAGGAAGAGAAACCAGCAAAACAGGTTTTTGGATTAAGGGGGTGAAAGAAAATTAATTCAGGAAACAATGAGAACATTAATCACTTAAAATTGGGTGGGACAGAGATAGAGAGATGGTAATGAATACAGAAATAGGTATATAGACATAAATAGTTTTTCCCACTCTAATCCACATCCTGGATCACCACAAGCCCAGACATGTAGTCTGTGCCAGAGGAGAGTGTGTGTGTGGGGGTGTGTGTGTGGAATAACACCGGAATGGGGAAATGCAGTTTTTCTAACCTCAGATTCAAAATTGAACTCTAAAAGTACAAAGGCCCTTGACCAGATGTAGTCTTTCTCTGGGGTGGCTGAAATTCTTGAGTTACCAGTTTGCCAGGGGCCGTTTTTATCTCTTTCATCTCTCATTCTGCAGATGGGGAGAGCAACCGGATCTCTGGGGAATGATGTAGGTTTTCTGCATTGCAATGGAGCCTTCTCTGGGCGTCTGAAACCTTCTCATGTTTCTCCTCGCCAGTGGTCTGCCTCCCTCCATGCAGAGTTGGGGACTTGGCAGTTTTGCCCCTTTTCTTCTGGCAAAACTCTTTCTAACCACCTCTTCCAGTAATTGGCAAATGGAAAAACACAACCTCCCCAAAAACAAAACAAAAAACCCCAAACTACCTGCTGTGCAGAAGATCTTTTACTGTCCCAGCTTGAGAATGACTGCTGCAGCTCTTTTTTGTCTGTCCTGCTGTTCCAAAAATGAAATGTGGGTGCCAGGCAAGCTATGTGATCTGTGGCTTTTATAGGTTTATTCACAGAGGTGTTGATTGACCTGTGTCTGCTCCAGGGGACAGGAGTCAAACCTGAACCCGAGGGTCATCCCTCACCCCTTCCCCCTAGAAGCACAGAAAAGCCTTTCCTGTGCTAACAAGGGGAGGGGGGAAAATCCCCGGGTCTGGAGCTAACATTTTAACCTACTACAGACAGCCTCTTAAAGATTTCCTGTACGGAAATCACATTGTCTTCCTGTACCTAACTTGTACAACTCAAGGTTTGCCGCTTTCTTTTGTATGTAAGAAACAGCCTTTGGTCAATCTATAAATGGAGTTAATGATTCTTTCAAACCAGTCATATTTCACATATTTCTGCAAAACCTGTCAGCCATTTGGCTAGGTTCAGCCTTTGTAAACACAGCTTTGTCCACATCTCATAACAGCATCCCCATATACTGAAAATACCTGGTAACTCATGTTATTGTAGAACCCCTTAATCATATGCCTGTAAAGCCTCATGAAATGAAGTATGAATCTTCCTTCACAGTAGTTCAGTTCCAGTGTGACTTGAGAAAACGTGTACAGCCCTGTGTCATCTTCATTTTGGAATGGTGTATGAGCCTTATGACTCTTACTTTCCATCCAGAAGTTTGTTTATGCTAGCAGTAAGCTTCCTGTATGCCTATATTGAGTCAGATAAAATTCAAAATTGGTCAGTGATGGATATGTAAAAATACCAGTGGCAAAACAGTGCTCCTTATTTGAAACTTCTAGCAATATTACAAATACTGGCTTGACACTTAAATTTGAAGAAAAATGCTATCACTAAAGGCTGTGTCAGGAGCCATGAAATATGGAAGATTTCTCTGACATTTGGGTACTTTTTTGTTTGATTTTTAAATGCTCTGGTAGGATTTGAGTCACTGCAACCATGAAAGCATGATTTGTGTGAGATTTTCTTTTTGCCCCCACCCTCCTAACTTCTATCCAATGTAATATTGGAATTATGGTGACATTCTTGCGGCCTAGTGGTGCTCTGGAACATAGAACGTTTTCCTCCTCTTAATTCTTTGAGTATTTCCATAAATTACTGAAAATGACTGGTACATAGACCATTACATGCTGTTGAATCTGATGTGACGTGCTTTTTAATCACACTATCAGTATTTGAAAAATTTGTCATTTAATAGTCCCATATCTAATGCTCAGATGATTCATGGTTTAGCTTACAAGGAAGATATTTGGGTTTGGGGAGGCCTTTTGTTTTTACAGTTTGTTTCCATTTTTGAAGAGTTCATTTAATTCACTGGATAAAATACTGTAATGTGGGATTTCTGGTTATTGACATTTATTATGTATGATATTTGGGAATTAATTTTATTTTTTCCTTTACAATAGAAGCTATATAGTAAACTGAATTGCAAAATGAATCTTCGTGAGTATCATTGATAAATTATTTATGTTGAAACTCAGACACTAAAACACCTGCAAAACCTGTGAAGTCCTCCAGTGTTACAACCATATAAGCCATAAGGAGGGGAAACTATTTTTTTCCATCCTCTTTCTACAGGAAGGCAGGAGGAATCTAACACTAATGACAGGTTTTTAAAATAGTGAGTAGATAAAATGAGAACAATTCTGCTACCATAGAGACAATGAACTACACTGAAAATCTGACACCATATTAGAGGTCATGTCAGGTGTGAAGAAAAACTTAGATGTGTAAAGGAAAGAAAGGACCCTTGCCACCTTGGAATCTTAGATTTTGTTGTTTAGGATTGTGCAGTTTTGTGTTATCTAATAGATTGACAAAGAAAGATTGTCGAAGATGCTGCATAGTTGGAAGGCAGTTGACAAATATGAAGAAATAAATAATAGTGTAATTAATTGTCTGGGAAGAAGTAAAAATATTACTAAATGTAATAAGAGAACAATTAGATAAGGTACAGCTGCATAATAAGTCTTTGAGGGCATTTGAAGTATAGCAAAGAATTTCTGTAGGTGTTAAAATTGTAGATAGTGAAGGCGACAAGAGAATTAGAATAGCAGATTTAAATATTAAAGGATAGGCTTTAAAGCAATGTCATTATTTTTTTAATTGATTGAAAAACTAAGAGGTAAATGAAATATAAGAAAATATTTGAAGGTAAATGAAGTGCCTCCAAAGTTGGATCGGTTTCCACCAAGAAAAATGTCTCTGTTGTAGAGAAGTTGAAACGTTTGAGTGTTTCTTTTCCAGTGAGTAAAGTGAGCCAATAGGTTAACACAAATATTGATCAATTTCGAAGTATAAATCAATAATTCTTAACTGTGTCTTTTTGTGTTAGATAAAGCTTGTTGTGCTGTAACTTTTGGGTATATCTACAGGTAAGCAAACCAGCCATGCGATAGCTACTATTCCAGAGGAAACAACCACATGGTGGCATTAAAAAGTCTGTTTTGAGTGCTGGTATCCTTAAGCCATCTGACTATGTTGGTGAAGCAAAGCTGAAAAAATCTACTGAGTGTGAGCGGATGTAAAAATACACTAGTTCTGACTCTAAAACCCAAATAACATTACATACCATATTGTTTATAAATTACTAGAAAGTGGATACATCAAATATGAAACTGCATTTTTATGTCTTAAGACTAGAATACTGGACCTACCTAACAGGCAATCCATGACACCCTTTGATTTCATAAGGTTTGTTTTTGTAAGGTCACTTAGCCTTGTCCTTTGTAGGTTGATCCCTTTATCCACCAACAAGTCTAAAAGGGCTTACTTCTTTCTGAACTTGCCCCTCGTAAGTTGTCATGTGGCTGTCTGAATTGGAAGTCAGTTAGTCAAACACTGGGACAGGCTTCCTAGAGAGGTGGTCAATGCCCCAAGCCTGTCAGTGTTTAAGAGGCATTTGGATAATGCCCTTAATGTTTTAAGGTTTGGTCCTTAACACTACTATTGTCTAAATAATAGCTTGAGAATGACAATGTTATGAGCCGTGAATTGTGAATTACTTTTAAAAACAGAAGGGGCTGCACAGAACATACTGAATTACTTCAAAAAACCTCAGGCTTGGTTAATTCCCTTTG
Source organism: Buceros rhinoceros silvestris (assembly GCF_000710305.1). Lineage (NCBI taxonomy): Eukaryota > Metazoa > Chordata > Aves > Bucerotiformes > Bucerotidae > Buceros > Buceros rhinoceros. The sequence goes on along the minus strand of NW_010406470.1, from coordinate 76,685 downwards.
TTACCTCATCCACAGAATATTTATCAGATTGTAATATGTCACTGTAGTTGACTAAAAATTACAAACAATTTCCCTAATGAATTGGTTTTCTTTCAGAACGGCTCAGTGTTAATACAGCTTATGGTCACTTTTTCTTCAAGCTGTCTTTTTGCTGGATTCTAAAAATCCTTAATTGCAGACGTTTTTGATAACAAGATCTGCAAGAATACTTAAATTTAACAGCAAATGTTAGACTGTCGTTGATAGCAGATAACAATTACAAATTTTTTTCTCAGTTTTTAGTTGAAAATAAAATGTGGACAAGTCCAAGAGTGCTATAGGTAAAGCTTATTTTAAGGCAGAAGTGTAGAACTTAATAGTAATTTTGATGATATGTGTCTATCTAGGATGCACATTAAGTCCCACTACAAAATACAAGTGAAATACCCTTTATTTTAATAGTGTCTTCTGTTTGTCTATAAGCTGTTTTACCTTTTAGGGGTGGCTGTTCAACAAATCCCTTTTGATAGTGTGGAGCTAATTACATTTTCTTAGACTTCTTGCAGTCTGGTTTCATTTTCCTCTATTTTTGGGGGGTAAAGGATTATTACACTTTAGATATTATTTCGAGGATGAAAATAGCGTGACATGGTGAAAGAATGTCTATTTTTAAAATTTCATTGTTACTCTGAAGTTACTGAACCAGTATAGACCTAACAGTACTTGCTATTTCTTCTCACGTATTGAGATGAGTATCACTCTTTTTATATATACAATAAAAATAAGTGTTGGGGTATTCTGCAGTCAGACAAAAAGGTGTAAGGAGTGATTCTGGCAAGGTTTGTCTTTGTAGCGTTTCTCTGAAGTTTGGTAACGTTTCTGCATTGTTCTTTCCCTTGTAGGTACCATTGACTATATAAACATTTTCACAGAGCTTGGAATGTACGTGAATCCTTCTCTCTATGTAAAATGTTTTGAGTTTATTGTAAGATATTAAGAGGTTCAAACTAATTTTGTTTGGTTGGATCTTCTTGAAGCAGAAACACTGATGCACCACAAATGTGTATTTCAGTGAGAGCTTAGAGCAATTATGCAAGCCATAGAGCTCTAGATTATGCTGAAATGCTGATCATAACATTGTAGTAAAATTTGCTTCTGATTGCCACAATAAAAGCAGCTACTGTTAGTCAGACATAAAATACTTTTAAAGAATGGAAAGATACACATCAAAATTCACCCATAAGCTCTGGTGGGACTTGGGCTGTATTGGTGAAATAAAAGGACACATAAAATAGGGATATTTTCAGACTTTGATCTTACCCTTTTTCCTAACTTACAGATCAGGATCTGCCTAAAGTAACTCTTTGTTACACAGTCTATATAAACTTCTGGGTTAGCTTTTAAATAGGATAGCTAGCATACCAAGATAGGATAGGTTTCTCCCTGTCTCCTTTAAGTACTCTTCTGGTATTCTTTCAGATTCTTGTCCTTATGAGAGCTGTAATCGGCTTGATTGTTTTGTGTTAGCAGTAGTGGCCGTATACACCTTAGTGATTTTTGTCTATTCACATTCACTACTTGAGTGGAATTGATTTGATTGAAAGCTGATAGCCTTGCTTCTCAGCCTTTGTAATCCCTTTCATGGGGGACCAATGACTGTAAAACCAACTACGTATTTTGTAAATTGTCTTGAAAGTTGTTGATGTGAAGAGTTTAGGCTGTACACCTGATGTACCTAAATGAAAAGTCTGTTATTTTGTTAATCAAATTTTAGTTGCCTTACAATGACAGCTTCATGTGAGACCATGTCCAGTACTGAATACTGAAGAGGTCTTGTCTTTTCTCTCAGTAATAGTAGAGGGGCACTAATGTTCTAATACATTTCATAGTTGAAATACCATAGTCAAAAGTAAAGTTTGTAGGAAATTCATGTGATGACTATGATTTTGTTTTGTAAAATAAACTTGTTTAATTTTACAACTGCAATATCATTCTGTGAATATGGGAGATACTGCATTCACAGTTTAGGGGTTTTAATCTAAATGACCTTTTTTAAAAAAAGGTACCTAGCCAAACAACTTTTTATTACTGTAGAAGATGGCAAAAGATTCAAGGACTTGTGTCGAAGTACACAAGTGATGAAAAATAATTGCTGCTGTAGTTGGCTACATAAAACAATTTTACTGAAAGATATTTCTATGAAAAAGCTAATGCCTCCCCCTGTGAACATTTGGTTACCTGGATAAATGCCCATTCTTTGCAATAAAGGCTGCAAAAATTGCAAATAAATTTAATTATCCATTGACAGCATCTAATGACTATGTTAATTTGATCAGTTAGAATTTGGAGTTTTCAGTGAGATATTAATGGTTTTTGGCAGGGTTTTTGGAACATGGTGACTTGCATGCTGTAGCTGCATTTCTTTTATTTGGTTTCTTCTCTCTGATTTCCTTGAGAGTTCTCTGGCAAATACAAACTCAGCAGTATTTGATTTTTGCAGATTCCCTTTCTACGTGGCTTTTTTTTTTCTTTGTTCTAGTTAACAATGTGATGTGACCTTTGGATTGCTGCATATGCTGTTTCCAACACTGGGGCTTCTCCTAGGTTGATCTCAAATCTCAAGGATTTTGCATAGGTAGTAACTCTCCCTGGCATATTAGAAGTATGTATTATTAGCCAACAAAACACGTTCATCTACAAAGCCATGACAGTTTTTCAAAGTCAGCTGCTAAATTTTTTCTTCTGACCCATCTCTTGATCATGCTTTAAAAGAGAAAGATCATATAACTGCTGGGTAGTGCTGACTTTGTGAAACTCCCATTTGAGGTTTATTTTCCAAACTGTTAAACTGGATTTCATGCAGACTTGCTTTTATATTGACATGGATGGATCTAGACCATTGCCTGTAGACTACAAACCATTGACATGAAGCGTAAATCCAGTGCAGAAGCTGTGCAGATCAGGTCAGCATAACATTGGGCTGTATTTACTGTTCTGGAAAGGCAGACAATTAGCTGGGGCGTGGTCTTTCTCCTGTGTGATTTCCAGACCAGAATTGTCTTACATAAACCTGGATGAGGTTGATGATGGCATGGCATGATAACCACTTGCAGAATGTACCTTGCAAATGCACTCTTGAAGAGAATTCCATGTTCAAAAGCGTCTTAGACGTTTTGGTACTTCTGTGAGTACTACTCATGTATTTTTAAATGGTACATGTGTTACAGGGTATTCATAATGGAGGCTTTGAGACCAGACATCTTAGTTCCTTTACTGAGAGTGCTTTTGCTGTAGCTTTTTTACTTTGTCCTGAATTTCTGGTTAGCTTTACTTGAAGGAGTTTAATATATTACAGGGAAAACTTGCTCAAAATCAGGGAGTTTGAGTCTGATACATAGTCTCCCTCCTAAATTACTGCTTTTAGCTCGAGACAACTCTTGTAATCTTATTTTACATATACTTATCTCTACTCAGACTTATTTCTCAAGTCTGTATTGCCATTGGAAACAACACTTTGTGGCCTGTCTCTGAGAATTGTTACAAGGCTCATGCACTTTGAGTAATAAAAGGCAAACCAAGTACCAATAATGTAGGCCATATTTTGGAAGTGTTGTCAGCTGCTGTTGTGCCTCAAAACAGATGCTGCTTCAGCAAGCAGTTCTTAAAGAAATGTCTTCTGAAATAAAAGTAAAATGAAGTGCTCAGAGAGGAAAAAAAATGAAACGGTAAGCTCAGTATGGTTTATGATGAGATTGCCCTGGAGCACTGAGAGCAAGCCAAGCATAAAAATTAAATGCTTAACTGCTTTTTGTCTTGGTGAAGTATCTTAGAAGCTGGTGTGCAAGAAATGGCCAGCAAAATGATCCACAGACTCAGTACTTTCTTCATAAGGTAAAGCTGTTTTCCTGAAGCTCTGGTAAATCACTTATATCTATTACCATGCCTCATCTGAAATTTTAAGAGTCAAGTGTATGCAACTTACGTTGTTATCAGCCTCCCACGAATGTTCACTGTGTTCTGCAGAACAGTGTCTTCTGCAGAAAAACAAAATGTTCTAGGTGATGCCATACAGACTTCAGGCTGATACTATTTAGTTACAGAGAAAATTCTAACTAGACAAAACTTGTGGTATTAAAAACAGCTTGATAAATGTTTCTAGAAATAAGTTTATTTTTGTGAACTTCAAAAATTACAATCAAAAGCCGTATAAAAATCATCTTACAGTTCTGTTAAATGGTATTACATTTGAATATATTTAGGCCTAGGTGAAAAGACTATAAATTTCTTCTTGGTCTAAGCAAACGCAAACAATTTTGAGATTCTTGCAACTGTAACCATCTTCTCCATAAAGAAAGAATTCAAGTTCTTCTGTAGTCCTGTGCCTCCATATGTGGTAACTTTTGACTCTTTTCTGTAATGCAGTCTCCAGACAGTACAGACAAAAGATAAACATTACAGTTAAGTAATTTCTACAACGAAGCTGAATGCGTCAACTCAATTTTCCTACTTAGCATATGTCCTGGGTTTCAGTACAACCAGAAGCATTTCAGGTTTCCAGGTCTTAATTGGACTTTCATTGTTCATGATGTATAAAGCTAGAATTGCCAGTAAGATCACAGCCTAGGAAATTTATTGAATTTAAAAAAAATCTTCTGCAAAACATATTCCACATACTGACTGAAATCCAAGGTAATGGCTATCAAAAGGTCTTGTTGTGGCCAGAAGACACAAAAAAGGCAAAACTAAATGCAAGGTAGGAGGAGAGATGATTTAGGCTTTTAAAGTTTTGTTTCTTTGGTTTGTGATTTTGTCTTGGTTTGGGGATTTGCTTTTCGTTGGGGCTTCTTCTGTAGTTCATGAGGGGAGAATTTAGTGCAAGGGTAACTTCCCCAGCAGGTAGTCCTACTAATGCATACAAGCGGAATGAACCTGAACAGTGCCTACTTTTGTATGGTTAGCTACACTCTTCAGTGATTTTATGTATGCTATACTTCTTTTAATCTGTTATCTGCTTGAAAGAGATGAAGGGAAAACAAAGTATAAATAAGAATACTTTTCATTGTTGAACGTGTTCTAAGAAGTTTATTATAACACACTGCTTAAACATTCATATTTATCTGAAGCATCACATTCTGTTATGGACTCTCTGAAAACAAAACTAAAGGATGTGGTGATGCTGTATTGCTCATGGAAGGATGCACTAGTCAAAATCAAAGATGTGTTTGTGTTAGTCTGCTATGAGATGTATGGAGTACATAAAGGTTGGTACTTTAAAAAAGGTGGGATGAGGTGGGGGTTGGGAACTGAGAGAGAGAAGAAAGTAGAGGTGCTGGCAAGAGGATATTCCTTGGCTCACAGTGTATGCAATACTAAACCAGCAGAATGATTTAAGGCATTCTAATTTTATCTGAAAAAGAACACTCCTAGGTAACTGAGGAGGAAGGTGCACAAAAGTGTAGTGAAGAACAGCTTTAAATGGAGATTAAGGCTAGCTTAGAAACTTTTGTGAATATTGGATTTTGTAATCCTATGAGGATTTGTAATAAAAATTAATTGAAAGACGACATCATCAGCTACTCCTGTTGCCTGTAGTTGACCATAATCTCTACATGAATAAATGGGTATATATTGCTTTGTTCAGAGAGTACTTAGTACAGTAAAATGCCCGCAAATGAGAAAATAGGTAAGAATATTTCTACCTCAGTTCAGTGGCTAGTGAAGAAATTTTTTTATTACTCTGTGAAACATGTAATAGTAGTTACTAAGATATGCCCCGTGCTTAGCATTAATACCAAATTTAAAACTTGCATCATAAAACTTTCTGTGCTAATGAGGTTTAGACACTTTTACTCCATAACTTTGAGGTACTAGAATGCTGAAAACAATCAAACCAACCTATTTTGTTCAGGCTTGTTTTTTTTTTTTTTTTTTTTTTTTTTTTTTTTTTTTTAAGCCAGATCTGCAAGATAACTTTTTTCTACAGCTGACTCAAACCACTTCAGGTATTGAAAGGGTACATGAATTTTGTGTGTGGAACTTCTATTCAGTGAGTAACAAAACAACCTAACAGTTTTGGAGTAAGAAATCTAAAATTTTTTCTAAAGAAAGCAAATGTAAGGTAATCTACATTTAGAATAGTTTGGGGTTGGGGTGTTTTTGCTTTGGGGTGTGTGTGTGAGGGGGCTTTGTGTGTGTCTGTGTGTTTCCCTCCCCCCCCCAAAGTTTTTGCCTTGTTCTGGTTCTTTTAGATTACACTGAAATATTATAGTTACATTTTTCCACTTCTGTATGCAGAATGTTAGCTTCAGATTGTCCATTGCCATTTAGTAGCTGTGTTACAGTGGCCACAAGAGACAAAGAAATAACACCACGATGTCCCTTATTATCCTGATGGAAAGTGGGCCAGGCAGTTTTCAAGTAATTTCCTAGCAGAGTTAAACTGTCCTTCTTCCCACTCCCTCTCAGCCTTTGATATTTAAAAAATGAACAAGTAGCCTTGATATTTGCTAGCTTTAGGAACTTAGTATATTATCTGTTCTTTGTTTGAGCAATACAGTAATTTAGTCAGTATTTTAACTTAAGTAGATATTGACTAAAACTGCTAATTATTGAAAACTATTGCTTTGTTAACTTTGTTACAGCTTCTGGTATATTGCTTTAATTTTTAAGTATTACCAATCTGAGACAATTTTTTGCATGAAGAGGACTTGGTCTTTTAGTATTCACATTTTGTGAAGCTGTAAAAGACCCCAGAAGCGCTGTAGCAAATGGGTGAATAAACATGTGAAGTCTGAATATATGCAAACATGGTAATGCATTTTAAATTTGCTTAATTAAAATCTGTTATGTTCATGGGAAGGATTTGTGAACATTAATTAGTTCATTTGCAAGACAGTCATCTTAGCAAATTATTCCTTTCTTTTTTATAGAGTTAGATACTAAAGTGAAAATAGGTGAGGGAACCTAAGTCACTCTTCAGCAGAGCTGGTGCTGAGTCCTGGTTCTGTGCATTTACTGTTAGATAATATCCTCTATCTTTCCTATGCAGTGCATTGTTTTGGTAATGACCTAATGACTGAAAGATTTTCCTTTCTCCAAATAAGAAGTTGAAAAGAGGCTTGTTCTAATGGGCTAGAAAACACAAGCAGCATAGTTCCATCACTCTACACATTTCATGGAACATGTATACCTACTTTGTGACATCAGATTAATGGAGGAGTATATATAAGTTTATTATAAAATAAGAGGAGATAGTTTCTTAGCTCAGAAAACATTCATAGACTGGAAATCAAGAAGCATACTCCTTTCTTTCATTCTTTTTTCATCTCAGCCCATGATGTCTTATTAGTTGTATAGAGTTCTAGGGGGGAAAACCAAGATGCCTCTTCCATTGTTGAACCCTTATCAAAGGAATTTAAAGGAAAGATGTCAGATCTGTAAGTGTGTGTCTGTTGTACAGTTGGTGATGTAATTTACCTACCTATGCAGTCTTGCACTGAGCCAGCATGAAGTGTTCAGTTCATAAGCGGACTGAAGCTTGCCTTGAGCTCCAGCGTGTAGGTCCAGTCTGACAAGAACTCCTCTTGACCTGAGGAAACATTTTCAAAACCAACTCTTGCACCTTTCTGCTTCAGAAGAGTTTGCAGTGAGAGAGGTTTTAGATTTTGGCTAACAAACACTGTGGATAGGTTTTCATCATCTTTAGTACTTTTTTTTTCCTGTCTGGAAAGGAATACTCTTATATGGGGAGGAGATCTATTTAAATACAACGTGAAATAGCACAAGTACATGCACAAGGAATGTTTTGTGGCAGTTGTCTTACTGCCTTTTTTGATGTGATTATTTCAGTCCAGAAAAATTGATATTAGTCAAGCAATGCTACACTTTCATATCAGATCTTTTTAAATTTTGAGTATGATGTTTACCTTTCAACATTCTTTTTGATAATAATGACATGTTTAATTTTTTTCTTCAAGCATACTGAGAGTTTCAAATTGATTGTAAACAGTAGTCAAAATTCTCCACTGTTACTCATATTTTCCAGGTAAGGATTTTGAGACAAGGAGGAGATTAAGTGACTTACCCAAAGTGTCAGGCTAAGTATCTACTAAGAAAAAGATCCTCTTTCAGTACCTGTCAGTCTTTGCTTCGTTTAATGTGTATAAATACAAATTTATTACTAGAGATGAGCTAAGAAAATGGAAAAAATCCTTCATACAGAAAATGGAAGACACGTGTATTTAGGTGCTCATGTCAATGCCTTAAGGAAAGGAAGGGTAGAAAGAGACATATGCTGGGATAAATCAGATAGCTAGTGTTAAGTTCTTGTTTTAGATGGATGAGGAATGGCTCATGTACAGATGGAAAGGTGAATCAGCTTTCTCTCCTGGTGAAGTGTCAGTGGTAGGCTTGCTTTTCAAAGATCAAACCTACAAGACTCAATGTGTAGGGCCAGGGGTTCTGAGTGTAGCCCTTGAGAGAACTGGAGTGCCCAGACAGTGGGAGGGATTGAGGCTGTGCCCCTCAGGTTCACCAGCCCACTGCCTGCCTTGGGGCTGTAGGCTGCTACTGCTAGCAAGGCTGGCTCTGCAGCAGGAAGTACCATCTGGAGATGGCATTCAGAGTTAGTGTGAAAATATCTTTAGCCCAGTGAAGCTCCATGCCTGAGTGTCAGATGCTAAATTTCTGAAATTATATGTCTTCCAAAGGAAGATGTGACAGTGAAATAGCATCTGTAAATAGCTGCACATAGGTGCAAGACTACAATCATAAGTACTAGGGTGACTGATGGACTTTTAATTCTGCTTCCCAAGCAGGAGTGTTGTATAAGACGCCTGAGCCTGTGTGCTGACTGGAGTGATCTGTGTGCTCATACCCTTCTGGCCACCAACAGTTCTGATGGTGGCTGGTGACAAGACTATAATACATGAGGTTTTTACTTTTCATTAGAAGCTCCAGAGGCAGGAAGGAGTGAAACTCAGTAGTAGTTTACAAACGTGCAGCATGCTGCTGTTTCACGAGCAGCAGTCTGCACCAGTCTGTAAAGCTGTTCAGGCTTGGGATGACATTTCTTTTTGCCTGGAGACTCAGGGTGAACCTGAGGAGCATTAACTAGTTCAAGTATAGAAGTACAAAATTTTCTGCCCACTGCATAGGCAGAAAATAACGACTGGAGGCAGGTTTCACAGCATCAGCAGAAGCAAGGCTGCTGGCCAGTTAAAAGCAAATTTGACCTGGGAGTAAGGTACGGAAAAGAGAAGGAACCAGAATGAGGAAGGGAAAAGATGGATGGGCTACCATGTGGTCACTGTGGTCTCGGACTGAGGGGGCAGCTGCATGATGGTACCTTGCTCTGCTCTGTGACTTGGCTGTTATGAAGTTATAATTGCCAAGTACTACTTTTTTTTGTTTATTCTGTCATTTTGGCCTTGATAAACACTGTGTGAAATGATGTCCTATGGTCAGCCGAAGTTTGGAGTGACAGATGTGGTGGTCCTTTCTGGACTTCTAGTTATAAAAATGTTTCATGTTAAATATATATAAAGTGAATTAAGGGCTGTAAGTGATTTTTAAAAAGTGCACTGCTGATTATATGTAAGATTAGATCTTAAATGTGAGTGCTTTGGTTAGGTAACCTTCTGAAATGAGGTCTATTGTGGGTTTACTGTTGCTATCTTAAGCATGTACTGCACTTCTGGACTCCTCAGAGTCACACAAGCATTCTCAAAGTAATTATCCCAAAGACATAAAAACGTTACAGTGTCCATATGCTTTTGGGGAGACTTAACTCATTTCCTGGTGTGTACTGTAGCCTACTTGAAAATTCAGTGAACTTTGCATCTAAAGGTTATGCATAGTAGTCTGAGATCTTCCACAGACTGCTGTTAAAAATTCTTATTATAAAACAGGGTTTCCTACCCTGGGATGTGCCATTTACTCAGGTTGACTGACAGCTTGCACAAGGTCATTTCAGGTAGAATTGGGGAAAAAAGCCAAGTTTCAACTTCACCATGCAGTTTTTTGTGAAGTATGGCTGTACTGCATATGGAGGGTGTGACAGGCTCTCTTCTTACCCTTCAGCAACTGCACTGCCTATCTGCGCGTAACACTGCTATGGGGTTTGTGCAAAGGAAGTTAACTCTGTTTCTTGGACCCACCTTTACACCTTCACGTACCTTGAATAGAGCTGCTGTTGTATGAAGCTGTAACAACTGAACAGTTTTTTCCAGGAATCAGGAAAAATCCTCAATGTGTTTTGTGTATATGTTTTTGTCATTCTTCTCTGTACATTTGTTTAGCACCCTTTAATGTAAATTAATCTTTTTCTGTGCTCTCTGGAGGACAAGCAGGACTGTTGCTTGTTTCTCTCTTCTAATTATGCCTGTATCTAAAATGGCATATTTGGTTAATCATCAGCATCAACTTCCATGCTATAGCTTTAATATATTCTGTATTCTGTCATGGTGGTTGGTTTGATTTTTTTCAGGTAAAGGAACAGTTGATGTTTCATGCTTTTAGATCCTTTAGCAAGAATTTTTTCAGCTATAGCCAAAATCAATTCATATATTTCTAAGATGGCAAAATTGTTGTATTATGTACCTGATTAAGGATCAGTAAACAAAAGATAATGGGTTAGTTAGCTGCAGAGATCTAAGAAGGTTGCCACAGATCAAAGAAACTGACTGTGAAATGTAGATGCTCCTGGGAGGTTCAGAAAATCTAGAGAATGTAGTGTAAGATGGCATACAGATGATAGGAATGAATGACTGGGAGGCAAATTCAGTAAGGCATAATGAACTCACTATTTCTCCCGTTTTTTTTTTCCTAGCATGAGTTGGAAAACAATTACTGTTGTGTAGGAAATTCTGCTATTTATTTTTTACTCCAATTCAGGACAAACGCTTTGTTTGCCATAGAAATAACATTAATAACTAATTTATTTTGGGGTGTATTGAAGGCTTTTTACTAACTGATGTCGAATCATTCCTATTTGATTTTGAAAAATCAAAACATAAATTGAAATACAGCAGAAGTCAAAGAAAACTTTTAGCAAAACAGAAAAAAACCCTAGTGAAATGCTTCAGATCTCAGCAAGATAAAAACTGTTTTCAAACTGTTCTGAACAAAACCAATTTTGGATAAAAATTTTTGTGATGAAAAAGGATATGTAACCTTTTAATCTTTTTGAAGTCCTGCAGGCTCTATCACAGCTTAAAATGAGGTAGTTGAAGCTATTACCAGACAAGGTTAGCTAGAAAGTAGTTGTAAAGGTGATAGGCTGAGATGGCATCCTGTTCCTGCTACGTTTCTATGTGGCTGCTGAGCAGCATACTACTTTTTTCAAAAGGTACAGTACAGCAGTTCTTGTATGTCTCACAATAGAAATCAACTCCACATTTCTAAGGATCTGGCTGACAACGTTTAAATGGAATATTATCACAGCAAGAAATTCAATGGATAACAATCAGGAGGCTTGTGTAAAGTCCACAAAGTTATAGTTTGCATTTGTATTTGTCTGAAACAACCCAAGGTGAGGGTTGCTTTTTTCCTAAGCAGCTTTTAAGAGATTAATGTAAGGAGATCGGAGATCTCCTGTAAAGCTGGCTGAAGAAATTATGAAGAAACAAATCGGTTCTGTTTGTGTATTCTTGCTTTCGCATGGAGTTGTACGGTCAACCAAAGCAGTAAAACATTTGCTAGATTTGTATAACCCAAGATGAATGCACAAAAATTATACAGTGCTGGTTATACACTTGAAATAGTTGCATATACGAATAGGAGAAGCAATTTTTGTATACTTGCTCTAGATGCTTACAAAATCCAGGTCAGACCAAAAAGCCCTGCTTCTTGTTTCAAAATAAAATTGTTTGCAGAAGATATCCTTAGATGGCAGTAAAGAAAACACTTGAGAATTTTTCATAAAAGGTGAGACTTTAAATTTTTACTTAGAATCTTAAACTAGATCCTGCTTTCTTGGACTCATTTTTCTATTGATATTATTTGCCAAGATTATGAATAGAATACATTGAAGTTAAATAAACAATCAGGTGATACTTTGAATGCTGTGATCATCTGTCTATTTCTGTAAGGCTTCATTAATGTTTCTGTGCTTGAATTTTAGGTTATAAACTGACTGTCGTAATTTAACTATAAGATGTCTACTCACAATCAGTAATATGTGTGATGTTTTCAGATAGTCTGTGTAACAGGAATCAAATACAAATGCATGAAAATGGAAGTGCCCACAAGTACTGGTTTCCTCTTCACTTTAGGTATTCTTACGTAAACAAACAAATAATGCCTTGAGAGACTGTTAATAAATAAGTGCTGGTTTAGCAATATGCCTCTTAGTCTTATGTCTTATAGAGGTGCTTTTCCCTAATTTGAGCGTAAGGGTCAGTTGTTCTGGGTAATTAGCACACACTTAAAGTAGTTACTCTCCTAAATAAGCATCAATACATGGGGAAGTCTAAATTTCTCTCTAGAATTCAAATGTGCCATAAAATAACATGAAGTCTTTAATATGATTCAATTCCATGGTGGGGTTTGGTGGGGTTTTTTTGTTTTGTTTGGATTTTTTTTTTTTGGATTTGTTGTTTATGTTTCTCAGATTGTGACTGGATTTCTAAGATTTGTACTATTTGGTAAGGGTGAGGATAAAAAGTATTTAGGTAATTAATCCTATGTATTTATATATTTCCCTCATTTCCACCCATTTTCTGTAATTAGCAAATTAATGCATTTGCCTAAAAAACCAAAGAAACAAACACTTAACCAAAACTAGAACAATGAAGTATTTCTAGTGATCTCAAAGATCTCTATTGCAGGTCAAAAATATTGTCTTGCACTGGGAGCTATTTTTATATGTTAAGAAAAAGCGTGGTAGACAAAATTTGCAATGCAGGTGTTCCGTCAAACTGTCTGATTTTAGTAGAGATCATATTGTTTCAGGAAAAAATATACATTTGAATATATATGTATTTTAGAAGTGGTACTTTACTGTATTTTCTGTAACTGATCAACCAGTTTTCTCACTCCGAACCTGAACGTGTGTTGTTCAGTGAGCGGTTAAATCCATCCCAGCACACTACTTCAAAACACTCATTGTAGCATTCATTTGTATAGATCTTGTTTATTCAGGGACAGTCTCTTAAAACTAAATTGCTGTAAAAAAATAAAACCCCTTTTGATTAGTTGTTTGATTTATGAGAATAAGAGTGTTTGTTCCTGAGTTTATTTAGATTATATCAGGCAAATTAAGAAGCTTTTTAACAGTCAGCCATTATTTAATCTTTTCAAGTTAGTGTCCATGGTTGTATCTCCACTGAAGAATAGGGCATATTAATCTCAGTGTTTTCAACTACTTCATTCTTCTGTGTTCAGAACTTCATTTTATGAAAGCATGTATTTATGAAACATTCAGCTAATTTTGCAGGGATATTTTACTGATAATCTTAAGTCCTTTTCTTAGCTGATTTTTTTCCTATGTTTAACCTTCCAGCATGGGAAATGTTAAGTAGAACAGCCGCAGTTTGACTTTATGTTCTCAAGAGAAGTAAAACCCTTAGGTAAATAATGAATAGTAATAATATACTGGAAAGCCCACTAATACTTTGGATTTTCTGAACCTTAATATTTTGAATAGCCTGGCCTTCAAATGGTTTTTGTACTCAGTCTGGCCATTATGAAATTGAAGAGCATTTATCCTGTGTATATAATTTTGCACAGAAATACCTACCTTTTTTCAGTGCAATCTTCACACTTCTTAAGTAAATTGGACCTGTAATTGAAGTTCCCTTTCACTGTCAATGTTGTTCTTCCTAAGAGATGGGTGGATATAAGAGGAAAAAATATGTACTATAAATCTTTTACTCTTGGATAGGTTGTATCAGAAGGACAGTTTCTTCAATGTATTTTGAATGTAATTGGTTTTCGTTTATTAGGTTTCACTTATATTGTTTGATCTTTAGCCACACTTTATTACCATGATCACATTAGCATTTCCTACATGTTGCTCAATATTTTGTGTGTTTTGGCTGTCATCCTTTTAATTGTTTGTTTGCTGAGACCTAGAGAAAGATCAAGAAGGGAAATTAAATAGTAGTTAGGGCATGACATGTTTGTGGCCTTGTCGATGATGTTAATGAGAATGTTAACACTGCCTGAGTCAGATCAGTGTGTTGTGATTGAGGTAACCCATCAAGGATGGAGGTGACTGTTGGGTGAGAAGTCAGAAGTAACCACATTGTTTCCAGTTGCTCTAAATTACAGTATTACAGTCTGAATGTGCCAGATATTTCATAGCTGGATGCTCATCAGGTGAGAAAGGACATTATCTGTCATCCTGGAAAGTGGGAATGTTGAAGACTCTTTGGAAAGAAGATTGGACTTCCACAGTGTTCTTTTCATTACATTAGCAACTGAGTTTTGCATTAACCATAGAAACCTTTAGATATTTTCTCATTCTCTGCTAGAATATACTTGTCTGCTGGGAGGTTGAGGTTAACTTGATTTCTCACTTGAATTGAAAATCAATTCAACTGCCCCTTGGTCATAATCCTATAAACTACTGTTGAAAAGCTGATTTAGTCAAAATATGTGAGTTTGTGCTGGGAATCAAGTCCTAGCTTTTTCAAATGGAAGTTTTCATAAGATGATAGGCTTTTTTTCCCCCCCCTTTTAATAGCATCTGCTTTAATGGGAATTAGCTATAATTAGGTTTTCACAAAATATGGAGGAGGTATAATTTTCTGACTTTCATGTGGTTTGGGGTGGTTTTTTTGTTTTTGTGTTGTTTGGTTTTTTTACTTGCATGGGTCCAACGTAATAACTTCATACAAAATTCTGAGAATCTTTTAGTTAAGTATTTATGGTCAGGTTGCAGCTCAAAGACCGGTTCAGTAAACAGGCAGAAATACTAAATGGATGAATAGTCCTTTGGTGGTCTATAATACAGATATTTTTAGTTTGGGATTTTATTTCTTGTTTTGGTAATGTGAAATAAGGTGAAACATCAGAGACTATAGTTTTTCAGATGGAATTTTTAACTTTACAGTTTAGTCATTTAAGTCACTTCCCCTCACTGCCTAACTCTTTTTTTGATCACCTCACAAACTGGCATTAATTCAACAGAAAGGAAAAAATCCTGTTAGTGCTACCACAAGCAGAGGTCACAGTTAACTGCTGCATTTGGCCTGCTGGCTGATCACATATGTGATTCATCCATCAGCACATACCTAATTCTGAATTAACTGTGGCAGGCAGCTGTTGCTGCAGCTCCAGCTCAGAGTGTGATGACAGCTGGTGGAACAGAGAGGAGGAGGAGGATGTGGAAGTTAAGGGAAGTGAAGGTGTGTTAGTTTGGCAGAATTCATATGAGAAGCTGTTGGATTTTGGAGATACAGGATTCAAACCTAGAGAAGGCTGAATTCATTCAGTTTGCTCAGCTTTATCATATCCTTTACACTTGGGTGATGCTTACTGTGGAATAGCTCTAGAGAAGTTGAAAAGTCTGTATGACAGTGGGCACATCATAAAGGCTTTGGAACTGTTCAGACAGTCCTAGTTCTTATAAGTACGTGGCAGCAAGAGGGGCACAGAGAGCCCATGAATAGAATGGAGAGCTTAAAAAAAGCAGTCTGTTCAGTTTGCTCTGAGTTTAATTACAACATGTTGATGTTAATACAAATGAGAGTCACAAATTTTTTTGAAATAATATGAACTTCATAGCAGCGTTCAAGGATGTGTTCTCAGTTATGCTGAAGTGTTCTGATTGCCAACTATGATGTGGTGGTGTGGTTTGAACCCGGCTGGCAACCAAGCACCACACAGCCACCTGCTCACTCCCTCACTCCTTCCTATGTGCCTCCCCCCCTCCCCCACTGTGGAGGGTGAAGGAGAGCAAAAAAACCTAAAAGTCTCCTCTCATGGGTTAAGATAAGGAGAGCTTGCTTGAACAACACAGAGGAAACAATAGCAATAAGAATGATAAAGCAAATGATTTACAACACACGGCTTACTGTCACTATGTCAAGCTGTGCTGTGCAGTCTGTGTTGTGCTCTGCTGTTGCTTGAAACCTTGTGCCCTCTCCAGCTAGCTCCCCCTCATATACTAGACATGGTGACAGTATGGTGTCGAATATCCCATTGGATGGTTCAGTCCAGCTATCCTGGCTGTGGAAACTAACCATATTCTAGCCAAACCAAATATATGGAGTAGCATTTTCTGGGGTTTATTTTTAATGTGGGAAGAGGAGAGCAAAAATCTCAGGTATCCATGAATTTTGCAGGCAAGTGTTTAGGTCTATGCTATTTTTCTTAATGATTTATTCAAAGAATGCATGTCAAATTAGTCCAAAATTAGTCCAAAAAGCTCAGTAACACGTTTAAACATATAGAGAATTCACTATTTTTATCTTTTTGCTGTGGTGATGATGATGTTAATGACAAAATGTACTGTTTGTGGTGCTTAAATGTAAGAAAATGTAAGAAAAAAACCAACTCAATGGAACTTGTAGCTTTGTGGAGGAGAAAAAAATACAGTGAAACAAGTGCCTGGTACCACTTTTCTGATTGCAAGCACCATAGGAATGAAACTTTTTTATAGTAGTTACAAGAATGAGAACAAAATAGATTTATGATCTCTACAGCATATGCTTAATTTTACAGCAGTGAGTTGTTTAAATGGGATTACAATATTTGCTTGCACAAATGATCTACCATCTACCTACTATTCCATGCTCTGTTTGTAGAGAAACTTTCGTATAGATACATCAAATACTGCTATTAAGGACAATTGTTTCTTCTACTTTAATATTTTTAATATTAATAAAACCCATAACCATATCTCATAATCTTTTTTCAAGGTAAGAGAAAGCCTTGATGTGAAGATTTTTTTGTTGTTGTGGTTAATAAGGATATTCTTGCTTGCTGTTTCATTTTCCTAGCTGAGTAATCATCAATGCAATTGTGAAGTACTATGATTTTTGTGTATAAAACTGTAATTGGAAAAAACCCCACAAAGTAAGACTAAAAACTAAGCCAACCTACTGATACATTACTGTATGTGCTTGTCTGATGCATAGAGATTGTATTGGCATACAACTAGTATAGTGACTATCTGCTTTATTACCTGTTGTAGATTGGTAATGTTGATTGTATCCCAGTACAATCTGCTTAATTATCTTTTTAGGGCATATAATGGAAACATATAAACATGGAAAGCCATTTGTTACAGAACTTTACCGTAAGTCTTCATTTATGAAGTGATTGTATATAATACCACTTCAAACACTGTGTACTTCACAAAGCATGAGATTTATCCTTTCAAATCTTGTAGTAAATGGAAAACAGTTGTCAGTGATTACAAAACTGCATCTTCATCATATGTCAGAAAGAGATACAGAGGCTAAATTTTAGGAATTTATCATGCAGGAGATGTTCAGTAGCTTTAACAACGTGTACGAGACATCTCAGTTTGAGCCTTATTGGAGGAACTGAAATAACTAGGAGTGATAGGATTTTCTCACATTTGCATACTCTAGAGAAGTTTCATTAAATTTCTATTCAAAATTTTTTCGTGAAAAATCTTTTTAATAAGAACATATTCCTTCATTTTTAATTTTGAGCCATCTCTGGGTATAACAAAAAATACTAACATTTGAAACAGAAGCCTTTAAAAAAACCCCAAACCTGCTGTTTATTCAGTAGAACCCTTCTCCTAACTATCCCATCCTAACTGCATAGTAAGATTTTGTGACACCAGATCTTTTGGATTTTGCAGCAGGCATTGTGAAGTTCATGTATTGGGAGGTGAAATTACTTTCCCCCTCTTCCCCTCCTTCTTGCAGTATGAGACTTTGTGATCCTTGAAAGACCTTGGAATTCTGTGAGCTCTATTTACAAGTGCAGTTACTGGTACAGTAAACTACCCCCTGGGAAGGACTGCTTTTCATAACCCCAGACAGTATGATGACACTTTACATTCAAATGCCATTCGGCTAGTTTGTTTTTACTGAAGCCAAACCTTTTATGGTTGTTATAAGGACAGCAGCCCCTTTTTGCATTCCCTTGTCTACCAGATTGTAGAGGACTACAAAATTAGGTCTAATTTTGGATGGATTAGTGTTGGCCTACTCTTAGTCCCTCTGTCAAAGTGGAACAGAGGAGTTGCAGAAAAGGATAGAGAGAATTCTTGCTGGGATGGATTAGCGGTGGGCTATTCATTGATTGCTGTTTCTATGTGGTAGTTTAAATTAAACTGCATCTGTGCTATTCTGTCTGTGTGGTGTTCAAGACAATGACTGAACTGAACCATTTGCAGATATGTGGTTTGTATTTATTAACAGTATTTTACTGAATATAAAAGGATTCCTGACACAAATGGGCTTTGTTTGAGAAACTGTGTAGCTGTTTTGTTCATGGGATACAGTACATCTTGCTTGACTTTATTTCCTTTCAGTATCTTTTAAAAACCTTTTCACGTGTACAATAGGAACACAGCCAAATCCACATCAGACAGGAACAGTAAAGTGCACTTCTGTTCCTGCATATGCTGAACATCAAATATAATGGGAACATAACAATATACTGTTCTACATGATGACTAAGTCAGCCTCTTTAATAACAATTTCTAGTATTGTAGTTTTCATAACTTATAGTTTGCTGTACTGTTCTAAGAATATCTGGGTTGTTACTTGGTTCCCTTGAAGCTTCAAGAAACTGAACTTATGTGGTGAGTTTTTTGATGTGTGTATGTGGTTTTTATCAGATGTGAATGAAGTAGTTGGATACTGGATGGAGTCATGATGTATTAGTGTTCTCCCTATTTTGAGTTAATGGTTTTGCCATATCCCATATTTCCAAATGTAACTGATGAAGAAAATAATTATTTTTAAGATTAAAAAGTGTTCATTACTGTGCCTTTATGAAAATTCTCCTGTCTCAGAAAAAAATGTGCAATACTGAATCTGTGTATATTCCAGAATCAGAGATCTTAGCTAATAAACTAATTTCATGATGCATGCCAAATTTCCAGAAGAGCAGTCACAATACTGAAATTTTGCCTAGTTGTTAATTCACATAACTTTAAATCTCTGTTTAAAAAATGTGTCCAAGTCTGAACTTCAAAGATGTAGGAGGCAGATTCATCTCTTAGTATTGCAAATTAAACATGTCACTAGGTATTGAAATAGTTATGGCCATACTTAGTTAAACTTCTTAGATCAGTCTTCTTTTGTGCTCAGGTAACAGGAGTGATAAGCATTGGTAATGCAAAATTTGCTCTCCATTGAGGTATCGGAGCCATGGGAGAACAGAGTTAACATCAGTAGAATTGTGGCAGGTATCTGCTTGCATAGATGTCACTGCAGACATGGAGCCATAATATTTATTTAGTCTTCACCTTTTCTTGGATTACATGGTTTTATTTTAAGTCAAATGGTGTACTCTGGCTGTTCTGTTAGGCACTGTCAAAATCTATTGTATTTTAGCATAACACTTTGCTCACTTAAATCATTTTGGGGACTATATATATTTTTTAAATCATTCTAGAACAGTATCATTACAATACCAGTGTGAACACTGGCTTTCTATGATTTCTTATTTAATCTTCCTTGAATTGATTTTGAATGACTCTTCCTTGTTGCTTCATAATTAATGTTTTCCTAACATGTTTCAGATAAAATTTTCCTTGTTTTGAGATTTGTAATTTCCTAGGAGTTGGTTTCACAAGAGGCATTCAAAAGTACTTCTGATTTTCTTCATATTTACCAGAGGGACCCTTAGTTTTGAAGGGAACTCATAAATACGAAGCAGTTTATTTAAACCTGGGTTTCATGCAAAATAGGGCTACACAGAAAAGTAAGATTCCTTGTGTTCATTCCTCCATTAAATATCCCTCTGATAGTTAACTCAAATGACCAAGATACGTTTGACTGTTTTGCCCAGCAGGGTGGAATTTAGGCAATGTGGGTGGGAGGTAACCTGTGTGTGCCAGGGATCCTCGAATGGGATTCTGTCTGCAGTCCTGGAAAGGGATTTTTCTGTCTCTTGCTATGTCAAATCCAGGGGCATCTCTTTTCAAAGTGTGTTTGAATTGTAATCTTCAAGGGAAGTGGTCAATTCCAGACAGAACTGCTCTGATCTTCTTAACCAGAGAGTTTCTCTCCAAATGCCAGGGTTTTGAACCCTAAGGGGAAAACTGTTTCATTCTAAGATAAAGTAAATACTGTTAGTGTTGAGACCTTGGGTATACAGTAAAGCCTTAAGGCTGGATCATGGAAAAAAAGGAACACGACACTGAGAACTTATAAAAATGAAAACATTGTTTGGTGTTGTATCATTTTTAGTCTAACATGAAGTTAGGCTAGTATGAAAACAACAAAATTATCAGACTAGGGGAATCTTAAAATATTCTGCTACTAATGCAGAAACAATGCACACATGCTCAGTAGATTTTTTTTTTTCTGAGCTGGACAGCCCTTAATCCTAATTTTAGAGCTCCTAGTTGCATATTCTCCAGCCAACCATATAAAGTACGATTACAAATAAGCAGAACTTCAATAAATGCAAAGATGCTATGTAGGAATAAAGGAAATTTCAGTGCAGCCTGCACAGTTGAGAAAATGGGTCAATCTTGAAGCTTCTTTTGCCCCAGGCCTTTCTATTGAAAGAACCAACAGAGACTGCTAGCAGCTAAGTATGATGCTTCTCTCCTCCCTCCCCACTCCGTGTGGGTCTGCATGGTAAGGTTTTGGTAGCAGGGGGGCTACAGGGGTGATTTCTGTGAGAAGGTGCTAGAAACTTCCGCCATGTCTAATAGAGCCAATGCCAGCTGGCTCCAAAGCAGACCTGCCACTGGCCAAGGTCAAGCCCATCAATGACAGTGATAGCACCTCTGTGTAAACATATTTAAGAAGGAGAGAAAAAAAACCTGCACAACTGCAGCTGGAGAGAGGTGTTGAGAATGTGAGGGAAATGACTCTGCAGACATGAAGGTCAGTGAAGGAGGAGGGGGGAGGAGGTGCTCTGGGTACTGGAGCAGAGATTCCTCTGCAGCCTGTGTTGAAGACCATGGTGTGGCAGGCTGTCCCTCTGCTGCAGCCCATGGTGGAGGTTAGTGGAGGAGCAGATATCCCCCTGCATCCTGTGGAGGACCCCATGCTGGAGCAGGTGGATACCTGAAGGAGGCTGTGACCCTGTGGAAAGCCCACGCTGGAGCAGGCTTCTGGCAGGACCTGTGGATTCATGGAGAGAGGAACCCACACTGGGGCAGGTTTGCTGGCAGGACTTGTGACCCCAGGGGGGACCCACACTAGAGCAATCTGTTTCTGAAGGACTTCAGCCTGTGGAAAGGACCTATGCTGGAGCAGTTTGTGAAGAACTACTGCCCTGTGGGAAGGATACAAATTGGAGAAGTTCATGGAGAATGGTCTCCCATGGGAGGGACCCTATGCTGGAGCAGAGGAGGAGTGTGAGGAGTTCTCCCCCTGAGAAGGAATGGATGGCAGAGACCATGTGTCACAAACTGAAAGCAATCCCCATTCATTGTTCCCCTGTGCCACTTGCTGGAAGGAAGTAGAGAAAATCCGGAATAAATTTGAGCCTGTCCAGTGGAGGGAGAGCGATAAAATGGTTGTAGTAGGCACCTGGCATCCAGCCAGGGTCAACCCACCACCCCATGTGATGCAGATAGATACTTCCTAGGAACTGATTCACTTTATAGTATCTTAGAAAAGCTACCAATATGTTCTCAGATAGGAAAGATTTTAGATGTGAGAGGCTGATAATTGTGCTGATGTTCTGTGCTATCTATTTAACTGAATATGGTCTCTACTTACAGGGTTCCTGAGATTCCAGTTTAAAAAGTAATATTAATGTCTAAAATAAGCTTTATAATCTACCACTGTAGTAATGACAGTTACTGAAGAAGCTGCTATTATTACTTGGGCAGGGAGGGAAAATCCAACCCTTCCGGAGATATTATGGGTGGTCATCTGTAAAAGTCAATCTGGTGTTTAGCCAATGTTATTGATTTTTAGAAGGGAAATGGAATCAAGAACGAGAGAAAAGATCACTATGTAGTTCGAAATTCATGCTCACACTATCTTAATTTATGACATTAAGTTAGAGAACAGGATAATGAAAATTAATTTAGGGAAGGTTTCCATATGAGGTGAGATTAAACATATCATGCACTATGACCTGGAAGAGAGACAACTGAGAAGGGTACAACGTGGTAGTGTACACTGTGAAGAAGGTGGAAAAGAGAAACAAAGACCAGTTATTCACAAAACAGTAACTTGGCTGTAATAAAATTAAAAGATGTATTTTATTCGTTACTTAAATTGAAAAGTGCCTATTCACATAATTACTGTGAATTGCATGGATTCAGGATACTATAGTTACCTAAACATAAACATAGAAAGTTGTTACACAAATTAAGACATCTACTTAACAACAGTCATACCAGTTGTGTATAACTCCAAGTACCTAAACTGCAGGTGGTTGTAAGTGGGGATAATACAGAGCCCCATGTCATACAAACCCCTATACTTTTAATGTATTTTTTTCTTTAGCCAACAGCGGAGGCATCGAGAACATGGGGATTGGTTTTCTGCTGGTATGTTATTTGCAGAGGAAAATTAGCTAAGAATAACTGTTTCTCTAAATTCCCACTTCACCCGTATTTTGACCACTTAATATAGATTGGAAGCTACTGAAGAGTAAAATCTGTTCATTATTATATATTTGCAGGCTTCGTAGAACTGTGGTGCTTGGATTTTCTATGTAGTGAAATCAAGAATGCCAAAGACAACTTGCTTGTTAAAATCCGTAGTCAGAAACCTAGTCTTCAGACTTTTCTCAAGACTGTGGTAGCTTAGCTACTACAATTTGTACTGAAGCTTTCATTTACTTTTTTCCTACTTGAACCGAACTGTTTTTATAGTTTCATAGCTAAGTGAATGGCTTCCCTTCTTTTCAGATAAATGAGTCTTCTCAATGTGCATTTTTACTGAAAACAAATACAAACGCTAAAAAGTCTGAAGAAGTTATGAAAAGAGAACTTTGAGCTGCTCTAGAAAGGTGTGGCACGTTGGGAAAAGGAAAGGAGAAAAAGAATTCTGTGATAAAGATTTTTCCTTCCTGTATTCAAGAAATCTGTGGTTAGAGCATCCATATAAACTAAAAAGTAAACCAAATTCCTTTGCCTGCAAGTAAGAAATGAAATAGAAATTAGATTCTTCTCATAATTTTTCACATAAAAGGCAAAATAATAACCTGAAGTGGTTTCTGAGAGTATTCAGTCTTTCCCTCTCCCTGCCTCACTCCCCCCTTCCACACACACAATGTAGACCTGTTTTTCTTTCTGTATGGGATATGTCGGTCTTATATTGAATGAAAAGAAGTAATTAAATGGAACAACTGGGTAGTTGGGGGGGGGGGGGGGGGGGGGGGGACTTAC
>NW_010406470.1:49920-53149 GCF_000710305.1 Buceros rhinoceros silvestris | reverse complement strand
GGGGGGTGGGGGGGGGTGTAATTTCTGTTAACAGTATATCAGAAAACAGATGTCTCACTCTCATTTTCCTTATGTTTTATGAAATCATTTGTATAGGAGTGCTCAGTTTTTATTAATTTACCAGTTCAATAATACTTTTTTTTAGGATGTGACACAAAGATAACTCAAAGCTACCCCAGTATGTTTAAAAACAAAGTTCTGTATTTGACAGTATGACTCATTTGTTTTTGAAAGCTGACTGAGAATAAATAGTTGCTGTCAGACAGGAAATCTTTGGGGGTTTTTTGATCCAGACTTGGTATAAATTTTTCTACAAAAACCTGGGGCGATAAATATCAGAACACTTGAGATTTAGATTGTACTGTTAATGTTTGCATGTACTTGGGTTTTAGACAGACAGGCTCTCTAGTTCAGGTCTTGTAGATAGTTATGTTCAAATGTAATAGAACGTTATCCTGGAATAAATGACATCTCTCTTCATTGGAAAAAAATGGAAACTATTTTTAGAATATCTAATGTGGTAGCAGACCAGAACTCTGCCAGCATGAGAAGGGGATAACTGCATTATAATTGCAAAGTCAAAACCACAGATCCTTAAGTTGTTGATTTTTCCTCTAAAATAAAATTTCTATCAATTTACAAAATTTTGTCAATATAAACCTCAGTTGATTAGTATTGAAAACAACAATAGTTGCAAATATAGCTCACTTGCAAATTTTCTTTCTTAGTACCTCTGAGGTAAAAAAAATTTGTTGCAGATAGATATAAACAGCATTATTCAGTTAACTTTCTGAGCAGGACTGTCAGTCTTTGAAGTATTACTTAATGAGCCTTAAAAACAGTACTTTTTCTTGAACTAGATAGAACTCCAGTAGGTTTCATAGGTTTTACATATGCTGCAGTAAAAAAAAATTGCAGAATTTACTTTTTAAACAATCCTTGGAAATATGTTTGTCTTGGAAAATAAGTTTGCCAGGTGAAAAGAGGTGGTTGGTTTCTATACCCATTTAGTTGATATACAGTTGTAGGTTTATGTAATAAGCAGATTAACTTCTTGATTAATATTAATTTTTCATTTGTTTCTGCGTTTTTCTGTTCATTAAATCAGCTCCTCAAAGTATTTTCTCAACTGAAAAGTGAGCTCATTATCTAAGCACTGAGTTACCTGCCTTAAGTGTTATCAAAAAAAATAGAGTGCCCTTCAGTGTAGACACGACATGGCTTTTCTTGTGCTGGTACAGTTAACAGCAGAGATAAGCTCCATTCCTGAGTGGGAACTTAGAGTTTGACAGAATGTGGACATCTATAATTGCACATTTTTAAATTACATTTATTTCTGATAGCTTCTAGGGATCCTGAGAAGCCTCTTTCCAAATATCTAAAAATACCTTTTTTTTTTAAAATGTACATATTATTCATATTCTTTATCTTTTTAATCTGAATATTTATGAAGCCTAAAACATGAATATAAAAATCTGAGTAGCATTAGCCCTATTAGGTGGTAGGAGAAAGCTTAATAAAATACAGGAACATTTTAACTCTCTTTAGCTGGATGTATATAGTATAAAAAAGTAGTAGGCGGTGTGCTCTTTCAGTGTTGTAGCATCTATGCTATTAGCTTGGGTTACTCAATAGTAAGAAAATAGAATTATGACTTTTTGAGTTATTGCAGCTGTAAGAGAGCCAACTCTATCTTCTCTCTGAAAATAAAGTACCAGACCTTTTTCACAACAAATGCTTAAAGATCAGCTTGCCTTATCATAGAAGGAAACTTGTGCAATTTGGTAGAGTTAACAAGAATAAAGTAAGTTCTTTTTAGAATGGAGGAAGGAATAAATTAAAGGACTCGAATGCATAACTGTCTTTCGAAGTGGTAAATGCTCTCTTCAGTTTCAGTAGACTTAGGGTTTCATCTTCAGTCCTTGAGATAGTTCCTATAGTCTAATAGACAAACCTGTATTTATAATCCATTAGGTTTATTTTGTCTTTCCAATGCAATCAAAATCCTATTGCTTGCATACTTACTACCAATAGCACTTGGCATGTGGTAGACTGTACAGAAATATTTTCTTGATGTGCCTGCCTGACTTCTAAGTTAAAGTAGGGAAAAAAATTTAGAAGATTTATCAGCATGAAGGGATTTTTATGTGCATACATGTTTGTATCCTTGCAAATTCTCACATATCACTGATGAGACCATGTATGTATTTTTGTGTTTACACATTCCTGAAGATAGGTTAATATTTTTTAGCTGATAATTAGAATGTATAATGTGTTCCTTTATAGAAATATAAAATTCAGTTCAATTATATAAACTAGTAATTGGAATACATGGTTTTAAATTTATATAATAAATTTTTAATGTGTTATAATATGCAAAAGCTAATCTTTAAACCTTTTTTCCAGATAATATAAACAGAATTTATTCTTTCAAATTTAAACATTTAGCTCAGTAGAAATCACATCATTGATACTGGCAGAGGATTAAAACATTAGAGGTTAAAATCTGTCAGGTCTGGTTAATCAATAAACATTTATTGAACCATGAATACATTTTTATTTTCCATGACAGAATCACTCATTAAAATGAACATTGCCCATAAATAGCCATGTCACTCACATGGAAGCCTGTAAAACATTTGCTCAGCATGTAGAGTTTTGATCATAATTATAATATTCAGTCAAATCTCATGTCACAAATTATTCGAAAAGAAACACTGCTCTAAAATGTCTTCTATCCAGTGAACATTCTCAGTTCTTCACAAAAAAGCTGTAAACAGAGGTAACTTTCATTATATATGCTTATACATAAAGTTATGTATAATTTTCAAGGAAATAAAATATAGTAGACAGTAAATTAATATGACATTTTCAATTAATATATTTTGAAGTTACAATTACCTTGGTTTGTGTACAAAATTAACGGGCATATACAAATGCCAGTGGAACTGAGTATATTTAATTTGTCAATAAACAAGATAATTAAAGATTATATCCCCTAGTTTGTCAAGGGTAATTAAGAAAATTCAGAAATTCATATAATAACTATTTAAAAAAAAAAATCAGAAAACAAACCCCACCCCCTAACACTGACATTATTCATTATTGTCAACATCACAGATAGGAACCATGATACTGATTATTTTAAAATAGCTTTTTGTGTAATACTTTTGTTAAATATAATTTCCCCCCCCCCTCCCACCACGGAGTTAACTTTTACATTAAAAAA
>NW_010406470.1:41050-49866 GCF_000710305.1 Buceros rhinoceros silvestris | reverse complement strand
TTAAAAATTATTTCCCCCCCCCCCCCATCACAGAAGTTAACTTTTAACTTAAAAAGGAAAATTCTCTGAACGCAAATACTGGATGAAATGAACACGGGTTTGCTTTATTGCTGTTGTTAACATGTATTAACTGCTACAGTGAGTCCAGAAGTGTCCATTGTAGTTCAGTGCTGTTAGACTGTCATCTTAACAGTCATGTGTAACTGTGCAGTTCTTGTTCGATTCCTTGGAGTTGGGTGTTAATCATCCAGGATATCAGGTACATATAACAAAGATGACGCTAAAAGAACACTTTGGAAATTTGAAGAAATAGAAGGTATGTAACTAATAGCCTAAAGAGAGGGTAAGAGTTCCCAAAATCTCACCAAAACAAAACCACAAAAATCCCCAAGAACAAAGTAGTAAGAAGTTTTCTTTTACATACAAAATCTTCTGGACCTCTTTGGAATGAGTACTGGTGGAACAAAAAGAATCCAAATGCAGAAACTGATCCATCTTTAGTCATTTGAGTAAAACTACAAATACAAAATGTGTTATTTGTTTAAAGATTAATCAATAGAAATGATTCAGTATCACTTACAATGTGTCCCATTTCAGTGACAATGAACAGTTTTCTATTATCAACGGATGTAGAAGAAATTTGCACATAGGACAGGATTTGCACATTTACCGAAATACAGAATAGAATCACAGAATGTTTTGGGCTGGAAGGGACCTTCAGAGGTTGTCTAGTCCAACCCCCTCCTGCAGTCAGCAGGGACATTTTTAACTACATCATGCTGCCCAGAGCCTCATCCACCCTGACCTTGAATGTTGCTAGGGGTGGGGGATCTGCAACCTCTTCCAGTGTTTCACCACCCTCATTGTAAAACATTTCTTCCCTATATCTAGATTAAATTTCCTCTCTTTTAGTTGAAAACCATTATCCCTTGTTCAGTCACAACAGGCCTTGCTTAAAAAGACTGGCCCATCCCTCTTGTTAAGCCCCTTAACTACTGAAAGGCTGCATTAAGGTTTCCCTGGAGCCACCTTCTCTGGGCTGAAACAACCCCAGCTCTCTCAGCCTGTCCTCATGGCAGAGGTGCTCCAGCCCTCATATAATTTTTGTGGCCTTCCTGGACTTTCTCCAACAGGTTCATGTCCTTCTTGCGCTGAGGACTCCAGAGCTGAAAACAGTACTCCAGGTGAAGTCTCACCAGAGTGGAGTAGAGGGACAGAATACCCTCCCTCAAGCTGCTGGCCACATTTCTTTTGATGCAACCCAGGATGTGTTTGGTTTTCTGTGCTGCTGGCACACATTGTTCACTTGTGTCCATTCACTAGTACCCCCAAGGCCTTCTTGGCAGGGTAGCAGTCTCACCAGAGTGGAGTAGAGGGACAGAATACCCTCCCTCAAGCTGCTGGCCACATTTCTTTTGATGCAACCCAGGATGTGTTTGGTTTTCTGTGCTGCTGGCACACATTGTTCACTTGTGTCCATTCACTAGTACCCCCAAGGCCTTCTTGGCAGGGTAGCACTGAATCATGACATACCTCAGCCTGTATTGATACCAAGGATTAACCTGACCCAGGTTCAGGACCTTGTACTTGGCCTTGTTGAACCTCATGAGGTTCACACAGGCCCATCTCTCCAGCTTGTCCAGGTCCCTCTGGATGGTGTCCCATCCCTCTGTCATGTCAGCTGCACCACGTAGGTTGGTGTTGTGTGCAAACTTGCTGAGAGTGCACTCAATCCCGCTGTCTATGCCATTGATGAATATAGGAAAAAGCACTGGTCCCAGTACAGACTCCTGAGGGACACCACTTGTTACTGATCTCCAGCTAGACATCAGGCCATTGACCACTACCCTCTGGATGAGGCTGTCCAAGCAATTTATTATCCACTGAGTGTTCCACCCATCAAACCCATATCTCTTCAGTTTAGAGAGAAGGGTGTTGCAGGGAACCATGTTTAAAGGCTTTACAGAAGTCTGAGTAGATGACATCCACAGCTCTTCCCCTGTCCACTAATGTAATCACTTCATTGTAGAAGGCTACTAGGTTGGTCAAGCAGGACTTGCCCTAGGTGAAACCATGCTGGCTGTCGTGAATCACCTCCCTGTCCTCTATGTGCCTTAGCATAGCTTCCAGGAAGATCTGTTCCATGATCTTCCCAGGCACAGAGGTGAGGCTGACAGGTCGGTAGTTCCCTGGTTCCTCCTTTCTTCCCTTTTTAAAAATGAGTGAAATTTTGCCCTTTTTCCAGTCCCCAGGGGCTTCACCTGATCGCTAGGACTTTTCAGATATCATGGAGATATGCTGAATATATGTTTTATATCCCATATGACTTTGTAACTGTAAAGCTATGGCTGACCTTGAATACCCAATGGCATATGATCCTGCCCAACCTATAAATGGATTTTGCTTCTCTAACATTTTAAGTCCAGCCATCAAGTTAATCACACATCATGAGTCAAGTGCTTCCAAATCTATCAATATCTTTAAAAAGAACTGGAAAAAAATTGAGGAAATGTTATCATAAAACTTATTTCAGAAATCATGTCTTGACTACTAAGTCTATAACTGTAATTTACCAATAGCATTATTACACATAATCTTGGAATCAATAATATTTTAATGATGGATCTTGGTAAAAATGTATAATTAACTAGAAGTTTTTAGCTTCACATCTTTTTCCTGACACATTTCTCATTAGTCTATCAGACAGAAGAATACACATTTTAGGTAATTGGGGGAAAGGTGAGAAAATGCCCCTAAATCCTTTCAAGAATTTGAATTGTTTTACGGATTTCTGTGTTTTGTTTTGAAATGTCTACAAATACGAGCTCTGGTTAGTTTAAATTTTCCTTTCAGAATTCTTTTCTTATGTAAAAAAGTTTTAAAAGAGTACTTGAATTCAAAACTGCATAAACTGTAATTGAGACCTTTTTACACGTTAGGAGAAATATAGTTTGTTTATGAAGTGTCTTCTATGTGAATTAGTGCTTTATATGGTGATTAAATAAGTATCTTCAGTGTCTTTAGATAAAATCTAGGTAAATTGCACTTGTCATTACTGGACAGAAATCTAAATAATTTTATTAGTAAATTACAGAAAGCAGCATAAAACACCATCAACAAAACCGCTAGTTTATTATAAAAGAAAGTATAAAAGAGATATATGTATGTCTATATATCAAAAAGGGATTCTTTTCCAGCAGCACAAATAGGAAGAATTGGGAAGAAGAAAATTGAAATGAGGTAATTTTAAGCTCTTTTAAAAAACTGAAGTAGAACAAGAAAAGCAAACCCCCATACAAGTGAAAACTGCTATTTAAAAGCATTTCAGGAGGTCTTTTATAAATACAATTTTTAAACAATGAGTAATCTAAATATTAAAGACAAAGTCTTCTTTTTATGTTCTCATTTGTTATAAGATCATTAAAAATATTGTACTTGTTATAAGAAGGCAGTGTTGGTATAAGTAGGAAAGCAACAGAAAAGCTATAAAACTCCAGTTCAGCTTTTTTCCTTAACTGTCGTTAGTAGTTTATAGCATGCCATTATTTGAAGTGAAATCTATTGTCAGATTTCATTTAGAAACTTCCAGATGTTAATTTGCCTCTTTAAATTGCTTATTACAGCTTTTTACTTTTAGGCTCTCAGCTACATTGTTAAGGGTCAAGGGACCGATTTACCTTGATTTACCTTAACGGAATCCCTCTGTCCTGATAGGAAGGAATTTGATAGGGAAAGGAAGAAATTCATATCTTGGTCTGCTCGGATAGCTGAAACAAACTTTAATATACAATAATAAAGCCACACAACTATGTTCTATATGTATATAATTACAAACCAAAAGGGAAAGGGGAAGGGAGGAATGAAAAAGAAAAGGAAAAAAAAAACCTGAAGTAGTGAGTAGCAAATGTTTATAAACAATCTGTCCTGTTCAAGGCCAAAGTTCTCTGGGCAAGTGGCCAAGTAGCGAGATAAGAGTGAAGATTTTTGCCGCTGCTTGTGGTTTGGTTCCAAGTGGAGAGAGTAAAATGAGGGAAAGGAGGGGGGAAGGGCTCCCCCCGCGCCGATGGAAAGCTTCTTGTACAGTCATAGCCCGGCGAGAGCTCAGCTCTCGACTCGAAAACGGCTAGTTATCATACCCAGTTCTAGACGAAAACTTACAACAGGCACAGCTCACAGCCTGTGTTTCCTCGGGCGATCCGGAGGTGTGGTGTGGGCCTCGGCTTGGTCTCAGGCTGCTCTCGGGCTGCTCGATTGGCAGGGCCGTGGGGGTAGTCTCTGCGTGCCGCTGCCTGGGACTTTGACGAGCGATCCGGGGGATGCAGGCAGACCTTTAGGCTTTTGGCTTAACTTGGCTTAGCTCGGCAGCCGTTGAATAAAAAACTACCAGAATATATACGTCTTAATTTCAGCAGTTATCTTCTGCACGAAAAACTAACTTCTTTCAGTACAGATTTCATCAGTCATAGAAGGAAAACAAGATATGTGATTATTAGCTCTAGGAGTTACAGAGAAAATGTCAAAATTGGGAATAAAAATTACTTTTTTAAATCCATGTTTTGTACTTAACCTAAAATAGCTTGACTGTTAAAAGGGAGTGAATTGCTGTTGATCCATTTCAATTATTTTGGTGGTATTCAGTGATTCAGATCTATTCAGTCTAAAGCTGAAGGCCCTTACCCTATGGCATGTACTTTTAAGACCTCTCTTTTTAAGTAGTGGAAGGAAATGAGAATGGGAAGGAAGTGATGAAATTATTGATGTACTTGTTTGGGATTATCGAAAGTCATCAGCAATGATAGTTTTCCTGAAACTCTAGACACTTAATTCAGTTGATTTTTACATCTTATGTCTCTATAAATTTTCAATTCACATTTTCAGATTTGTGGGAATTTTCAATAAATTTACCACAAAGTTATGACTTTCTCACTAACCGTACGTCATGATGTTCCTCTAGCATGAGTCCACTCTGATTTAGAGACTTCTATCCTGTGTTGAGAAATTTACTGTCTTTTCCAATTTTAAAAAATATTATTTCTTTATCTATGTCTTTGGAATCCAGAGAGACTTTTCAGAATGAAAGTTTGTCATTTTGCGGTTTTTGCAGTTTTTTTATATACGTATTTATATATATGCACACAAATACACATCTAGGCAGTCTCAAGGCAATTTTAAAGATTACTGTGTATTTCTTGAGATTATAGGTTCTCTATTCTTCTCTATTCTTATTTTTGGGGATGGGTAATATTATAAATAATTTTAGGGAAATGGCAGGTAAGCATTATGAGCTCCTAATTCAAAATCAGCTAAACTTCTTTCTGTCATACAAAAAGTAACATTCTGATATCTGAAGATGCAAAAGCAGAGATCGTAAACTGGAGAATTGTGGACATGATCACAAGTGCTATTGGGAGAAATAGTGCTTCAATAAAGTATACTTTTCTGTATGTAGATTATACTGAAATATGTGTATCTGTATATGGCATCTCTTTATGACGTGTATGCAATTTATGACTTGGAATTGATATTTCAGTATTCTAATTGGAGAGTGATTATTTTTAAAATGCTACTCTAATTATGTTCTAAACGATGTCCTGTAACTGCCACAGATGAAATGCACTTCACCACTTGTTCTATTTTGTGCAGGTCATGCCGTTGCGGGTCTAAATTGTTGAGGGTCTTGCCTGTCTAAGCATGGGATCACGTTGTTCTCTTATGGGACACCCCTCTCATAGGTGGGACACTGGGCTGTTTTCTGTTATCATAGTTCTGATGGCCAGGTTTAGCTGCTGATGCTGAAGTTTTTCTTCTGTCTTGGTAAAGAAGTTGATATTTGAACTCTTGGTCATGCTGAAGTATAATGATTTAAATGAAAAATGCATGTAAGGTAGTACGTGTCAAAACTAATAGAATGCTTGAGCTATTCCCTCAGAGCTATGAATGTCTAGACTTTCTCTGTGTCTACTTGCTTCTTGTCAGAGCACCACAGAGACGATGTGCTGGCCAGCTGCACAGTTTGTTTCTTTTTTTTGATGACTCCAGGTTTGTGCTTTGCTAGGTCCTTAGTGCAATCTTCCAGAAAAGTGCTTTACATATCATTGTTGTTAGCCCATACTTAGACTAATATAGGTGCAAAAAGGGAAACCTCCTTTTATCAAGAAACAATTTTCTCCTTGTTGGCTACTTATTCATAAACCCAGGATTCCTAGAAACTTTCTACTAACAGTGATTGTGGGAATGAGAGGCCTGTTCCAATATATTTAACTTTCCAGTTCTTCAGGAAAGTGTTTTGATAGTAAGATACATGGAGTCCTGTTCATGTTTCAGGTTGGACCAAGTTTCCAGGCTGAACTGGCCCTATGACCCAGAGCATGCATTTAATTTATTTGCTCTCAGTTTGCAAACTATATTGTTTTAAGAAGGGAGAAATAAGATAAAAATGCCTGGAAGAGTTGCTTCCTGCCTGCAAAGAGCAATTAAACATGGGGATGAGAGTTGGAGCCTTCCTGCTACCCAGGAATTCACAGAATCAACTAAAACTGATACTTCAGCTGGTGGCACATTCTCTGTGTAAAAACCTAAATATCCTCGTTTATGTTCAAATAAATCCTGGCTTCTCTGGATTTTGATCTTTTGTGGTAACTCAGTAAAGGAGAATGTCTGGGCACTTTCTCCTCAAGGTTCTGGTCAGCTTTTAGTTCCATTATGGGTTCCATCCTCTGCTGCCGTGCCCCACCCCCTCCATCTACCCACCCCCCCAAAAAACCCCAAACCAAAATAAAACAAAAAACCCCCACCAAAACCCAAGTCCGCTTGAAGAAGATTTATCTGTCTGTCTAGAACTCTTGAAACATCTGAGACTAATCGTTAACTTTATTGAAATTCCAGTGTGCTTGAAATTCTTAAGACTGTTTATCAATCGTCATACCTTGGGCATTAACATTAAAATAGAAGGGAAAGCTCATAAACATTTACTTCGCTTGAAAATCTGAAGTAGTAGTTCACCAAGTAATGTGTTAATTAATGGCCACATAACTTAAAGGTCAACGTACCCAATAGCAACTTCAGAATATGAGATCAGCTGTGCTATTCTTATGCTTGCGGGATCACGTAGCTTGTCTATTGTGTTCAGCTGCTGACTGAATGTACTTCAAGCCTAAGTAGTATGTCTGGAGTCATTGTTTGAAATTCATCTTACGTGTCGTTGATTGTGTTTTACCACGCTGCCAAGTAGCCTTTGCATGTGGATATTTGAGCAGTCATCTTAATCAATCTGATGTAAAATTGCCCCAGGATCTTAGGCTTAGAAAACCTGCTTACTGATTTGTTCTTTTTTAGTATCTTTCACAATGGGTTTTTCTATTCCAAAACTATGTTGGCAGAACTGACTTCAGCCTTTTTTTTTTTTGCTTTGTAATGGCAGCAACTTGAAGGTATGTTAAGTCCCATTTTATCTGTGCTATGCAAGCTCTTAAGTCTTCTTTGATTAGATTTAGTACAGAAGACTTTCCAAGTGGACACGTGGATCTTGAGGCACAGTTTTTTGAATCGTGTTTGTCAGACTTGTTATGAGGATAAAGCCTTGACTCCTTAACCTCATCCTACGTGTGTGTGCGTGCATGCTACTGAAGAAAACAAATAATAATAATAGTAATAAATATTAATTGGTCTAAAAGTCTCTAGCCTAAAATCTACCAGTCCCAACCTCAACACCTCCACCTGTCCAAAGGAAGTTTATGCAAATAAGCAGCGTAAAGGCATCTGGGAAACAAGTAGGACACAGAGCAGGAATTTTATACTTTTCATTGGCTTTCATCTAAGGCTTCTAAGTCTTTGGTAATGCAGTCTGCGTGCAAAAGAACTCAGGTAACTCTTGAAATGCTGTTGTTAATCAACCAATGCCTCCCACAGTAATGGCTTTTAAGAGTTTATTAAAAAATCTGAAGCAGACACTGTGCTGTGTGGATTCGATTCAAGAAACTTGTTCCATTTTCAAAGGGGAAGTGCTGTGGCAGAAACAGAATAAAACAAACCAGATGTAGTATCAGTATACCAGTAGTATCAGATGTAGTGCTTTTTGTGAGAAGCAGACCGACATGAGAAGAAATAGGGAAGTAAAATAAAGTTTGTTTGGTCCAAATGGTTACTGTGATGACGGTGGAAGAAAGAAAAAGGGATAGCTCCTACAGTAATTGTAAGAGAATGGTGGAGGTAATTTTGGTGGTAGTGTCAAACAAGGTTGAAACAATGAAATTTTCAGAAGGAAACACTGTTTCAGATGCCACTTAAATTTGCACAGAAAGGAAGGGGAAAGGATAAAAAAGGAATCCTCAATTCCTTGTTTAAGTGATGTGTTTCTGCTGTAACAGGCAGAGGGGAGACAGAAGCTTCTTCCAGAGTAGATTTCATCAATTCTTTTTCTCTGGTAACTTTAGTTTCTCTGGACAATCTTATTTTGTTTGGGTTTTTGGGGTTTTTTTGTGGTTTTTTTTTAAGGGAGATTTTATTTCAGCCTATTCTTTTCTTTAGCGGAGTATTCATTCCTTTTGATTCAAGATATATTTAATTTGCAAATCTTTATGCTGTTCCTGAGAGGTTTGCATCTCTTTCTGCACTAGTGCAATTTATATGTTGTGACAAATTTTTTTTGAAAATTTCACAGGAGATACAAGAGTTATTTCTAACAACCATCATGCACAATCTGTGGTGGTTCCTGATGAAGATCTTCAAGTGAACAACATTTAAAAAAACCCTATCATTGCCAGTGATTGGGATCCAAATTTTAACAGGACTGTGGAGGGTTAGGGGTAGGCAGGAAA
>NW_010406470.1:34934-40932 GCF_000710305.1 Buceros rhinoceros silvestris | reverse complement strand
AGCGGGTATATCGCATATGTTGGACAATAGAAACGTACAGCAGTGCTTTGAACTGGAGAATAAGGAGTGGAAAGTAAAGTGAAAGGCATGAAGACAAAACTGCCTTTTTTACTAACCGGCTTGCCAAAACGTACAGACAGTAGAAAACTAATTCAACAGAAAGGCGGGACTGTTTGGTTTGGGGGTTTGGGTTTTTTTCCCCATTTTTCATCTTATTTAAATTCTTTAAATCTTATTTAGTCATGCGTTGCAAGACCTGAAATGTTCATATGTGAAACGATTTGAAAGTAGGGACTTTGAAATTTGAGTTATGGACAGTGTCTCCATTATTGGGAAAAAGCCTTAACTCCAATCTGTTGGAACTACTTACCTATACAAAACTTTTATGTAAATTGATTTTAATAATTATTGTGGCCTTGCATTAAAATGTAGATTGTGAACTTATGAAATGTTCTAAAGCCAAACAGAACTACAAAAATAACTAGCCTGTCTGGGCCTGCCATGCCATGGTAACTGTCAACAGGGAAAATCAGTCTGGTGTATGTAAAAAAGCATCAAACCACCAACAGTGAAAACCAGGTTGTCAGTAGAATGACATGAGAAAACAGTCAGTGTGATGTCTGTGAAGGTGTTGCTAGATTAATAATAAAGAGGCATACATAAATAATTATCATGTTTGACATTTCTAATGACAAGTCACCCAAGGAGAAAAAAATCTGCATATTTAGAATTGAAAAATATCAAGTTTGAGATGACAGAGGAAAAGAGGTAGTTGGGAACAGAGACAGGCAGCTTGTCTAAATATGAGTAATAATAAATACAGGTTATTATACTATTTGAAATTAAAAATAAGCTGTGATTCAGTTATTTTTAAATTGTTAGACCTTCTCAGCTGCATGTTTTGCCAGGTGCTATGAGAAGTTGTAACAACAAGCATGTCATGTGTTACTTGAAAAATAACATTCCCAAGCACCAGAGGATATCTTTTCACTAAAGGAAAGCTGTTTAGTGTAATGAGAAGCAAATTCCTCTTTTCTCTTTTCCTCATGTAATTTAAGATAGATTCTAAACTGTGTAATTCAGAAGCAGTAGCAAATATTTTAAAGGCTGACTTTTTGAAATTAACATATGGATGAATTAGCCAACTGCTGTATTTGCTATCAATATTTTTCTTGTGGGTTATACCTAAAGCTGGATGAAGAAAACCCCCTTTCGGCTTGTAAATCGTATTTTAAAATATGATCTTGTTTCCTTTTATTGCACCTCATCGATCTCCCTCATCTCACTGTAGCTTAAAGTACTGTGGAAATTTAGAGGCAGAAGTAGAAACCTGTTTTTTGGGTTTTTTTGGTTTGTTTTTTTTTTTTGAACAAAGCATCAACACTAAATATGTATAAAACACTTGAAATATGCAAAAATTCCTTTGTTTTTAATTTGACCTGTACCAGTTAGATAAATTGGTCATTGTTCAACAGCTAAGCCAGCAGAAGCCTCAGAAATCTGACAGTAAATGAGGTTATGCTACTCTGCAGGTCCAGGGTCCATGCTATCCTGGAGCCAGAAAAGACTGTGTTGGAAGAGTGGTGGTGATTGTAACTGAATCTGCTCCTTATGACATACAGTGTGATGCAGGCCCACCATAGAGTAGTCTGCAACGTGTGCCAAACTTTGCTGGGGACAGCATGAATCCAACAAACAAGAAGGAAGACGTTATTAGTATCTGGAAGATTATCATACCACCTAACTTTCTATTTAGGAAGATCGCAGTAAAAGAGACCCCTTCTGAATTTATTTTTAAAGTGAATATGGCTTTCTTTTAGGCTCTAGGCACTTAAAAGATGGAAAACTTGTTAGGTTTGTAGTAAAAGAGTAAAAAAAATCTTAAAAATACTTACCAACTTCAAAAAAGGAGCTTTTAAGTAAAGATGAGTCAACTTATTCTCATACTATGATGCAGCATCTCAGGATCTCGTTCTGCTAGTCTCTGTTTTGATTGGCAGTAAGTATAAAGGTCTAATATACCATTTGCAAGCTATTTATTGGTTGTGATTTTTAAGAATAGCTAGACAAAGCTCAGCTCAGATAAGTTTGGTTTTTGTCATACGTGTCAGATGTCCAGTTAGCACAGGATTTGGTGCAGGGACATACATTGTTTTACTTACAGTTGTGTCAAAAAAACCCCACAAAACAAAAAACCCTCATTAAGATGATACTTAAACAACTGACACCCGTAAGTTTTAGCTTGTTTTATTTTCATGTCTGGTTTTGAAATTTTGTATGGTAAATGCTAAACTTAGGAAGAAAATCTGGGCTCCCTTTTAATCTTTGTGAATTTAAATACTGTTGAATTTCAAAAAGTGATAAATCTTTGTATGCATTTTGGTATGACGCTAATGTTACCATGATTGTCAGTAGATAGAGGAAGTCTTGAGTGATACAAAGATCTTAGAATACTAATGTAAAATTTTAACTATGAGATCCAGTACGTTTTCAAGAGCACCCCTGTAGTATTGTGAGTGAGTTCATCTGGCTGTGTCTGAACATACATGAGCTGTTCTATACTCTTTTATACTCTTAAATCAAACAGTATATTTCCAGATGTATTTGACAAAAACGTGGAAGCTTTGATCCAATACTTTACTTTTATCATACATTCAATCTTTTGATAATTGCAATTACTTTCTAGTATACTCATATCCATATTGTATATAGATGAAAGAAGCACATTGTGTTTGGAAAAGAATAACAGCACAAAAATGGCCTTGTATCTCTGAATAAGGTTATGCAAAATGTAGGGAGCTAATTATTCAGAAAATCCTATTTCTAAATATTTCTGATTGCTTTTAAATAACTGCTGGCGGGAGGTTTTTATGTTTAGAAAGTGAGTTACATGCAGCTGAAATACAAAACTTTTAATTTTCAGTTGATTTCAACTAATGTTAAGTTACAGAGTTTCTATTTTGTATCTTTGATTTGTTCTATCACGTTGTAAATACTAGTTGAATTGTCCAGAGAATGTGTTAGCTAAGCAATGAGTTTACATTTACGGCTTTGTCACTACTCAGTCTTACCCTCTTGTTTCCTAAGAGGGTCATCAAAATGACGTTGCCTTATCATGACACACAGCAGCTTCTGGCTTTTGGTACACAATAACATACATACATACCATATAACCATACATAACTCAGCCCTGCTTGAGAAGGTTTCCTGTTTCTCAGCGCCAGTGGTCCATCATCCTTACTGATGCTCTATTTCATGGATTTTAGAATATCGTATGAAATACGATGGTTCTTCTACTCTGTATCTTTACTGATGTTTTACAAGGTTTCTTCCATGAATGAAAGAGTTAATACACTTGTAATGGCAAATACCTATTACTTACTCAGAAAAAAAAAAATCCACTGTTTAATGTTTGAGAGAAAATATTCTGTAGCTATTTAAAAAATTGTATCCTTGCTACTTGTTACTATAAAAACTAGTATTAAAAGCAAATGAAATCAATAACTAAGTTATGCCTGACCCAAGCTGTGGTGCTGAGAGATACTATCCATTTTGAAAGAGCGTCAGTGTGTGGAAAGTTGTATGATATCACTACTCATCCTTCTGTGAAAGATATAATTTTGGTTATCTTAGATAATATATGTTAATTTATCTTCAAACCATTAAAGTTTTCATTCAGGTTAATTGCACTGGAAGTTTGAAGATTCTGTACAAAGATAATTAGAAAAGAAATAAACCTCTTAATTTTTTTCAGACCTATAAAAAACTCACTTCAATTAGTTAAATGATTTCTTAAACGCTTAATTGACTAGAAAGTTTTCAGGAATTAACCGTTGCTATGAAAAATCATGTGACAATAGCATTTTAATATATAGGCAGCTGAATTCTGGCTTTAGGTGTACACCCCAATCTTAAATTTAGATTTTCTACGATTGAAACCCACATAAGATGGAATGTTTTTTCTTTAAACTTTCACATAGATTGCCTCATCTTTTTGTTTTCTGCGCTGAACAGACGTTTACAAAAGGTACCCCAGTGCTTTCACGACTACTTTAACTGCCACTTTGCTTTATACGTAGTTTAAGTTTACAGATTGCTACCTGTAAGAAAAACTGTCTAGTTTTGACCTAAGTTAGAGCAGAGAGTGCGAGCCATACGCCTTGCAGTTTCATGTTTCTGTATTGTTTTTGCTGCATAGATTATACCCTTCTTGCACCTGAGAAGACAGGAATTCAGCACAGGCTGGGATCCATCTGACTGGTAGAGCTGCTCTGTGGAAAGGGACTTGGGAGTCCTGGTGAACAAGCAGCTCAATATGAGTTAACATTGTGCTGCTGCAGAAAAAAAAAAAAGCCAGCAGGATGCTGGGTTGCATTAACAAGGGCATCACCAGCAGAGATAATGCTATTATCCCACTCTACTCAGCGTTTGTCACCCACACCTGGTTTGTCACCCACACCTGGAATCCTCAGTTCAGCTTTGGTCTGCTACACAAAAAAAAAAAAAAAAAATTGTGGACGGGCTGGGAAGCTGCCATGTGGCGAAAGGCTGAGAGAACTGGGTTTGTTCAGCCTTGAGAAAAGAAGGCTTAGAGGAGGCTGTATCACCATGGTCTGTTATTTAAAGGGTGGCTACAAAGATGATGAAGACTCTCTTTTTACAAGGAGTCACATGGAAAAGATGAAGGGTAATGGTTACTCCTGGGGAGATTTGATTTGGACACAGGAGGACAATTTTTCACCATGAGAACAAAACTTCTCCAGGGAAGTGGTGTGTTCCTCAATATTGGACACTTCTAAGATTCATCTGGACAGGGTGCTGGGCCATCTTTTCTTGACCGTGCTTTTTGCCAAGAAAGGTTGGACCAGATGATCCTTGATGGTCCCTTCCAACCTGGTATCCTATGATTCTTCTGTAATTTTACTAATAGTAGAATTTCTTGCCTTATCTGGCTTGGATATTGAGCATTACTGTAAGACAGTGTAGCTAGAAGATGGTTAGAAGCAACAAAACCTGATAATCCTAACCTTTAAGATTACGGAACATTTTTTCCATTGACACCTGGAATGTTAGTCTTTAATGCTCTACATATATTTACTTTTAGATAAAAGCAATCATGTAAACCTCAAAGGAACTATCTGTCCTTAGAATTAAATATACACATCTTCACTGTTACTTTGAAATGTTCAATAATTAGTAATACTGACCTTTGTAGAATGATTTTCATTTTCTTTTACAAAAGTAGATATATTTGGCTTAAGCTACTTCATGTGTCCTTTCATTTGAAAGCTAATTGCATATCTTTGGAAGTATTATTTATTATGATGGCAATAATAAGATTAACTGTAGAAGTCCAGTTGAATGTGACTATGGTTGGGAATGAAGCTATTCATTTTGTAGGTATGTATTCCAAGCAGAGCATGGTTTTCAGTGTGCATGTATCTTTCCTGAGTGAAATTAAAGAAGGTAATTCTAGTATGTACTTAACAATTTACATGAGGCACATGCAGAGAAGTGTTAGGTAACCAAAACCACAAAGCAATTAAAAATTCATTGTAATCAAGAGAGAGAGTTTGGAAATACCAAAAGAGTGTGAAATCTCTTGAGGATAACTCAAAAAGTAGGGTGGTGAGTATCTGAAAGGAAGAGGACCGAGGGGGTGTGTACAGTAAGGCGAGTGTGTGAGGAAGAATGGGAAAGCTGGAAAGTGAAACAGAGCAAAAAGAACAGGGGCAGGAAAAAGGGAAACATTAGAAGAAAAAGTCAGTTTTCAGCATTTTCCCCTTAGCTGTAGTACTGCATTGCTGTAGAGCAGTATGTTTGCTGCTTCTAAACAGAACAACTCTACGCATAATAAAATCTGTGAGTTAACAGTAACCATTGCTGCTCATGTCAGTGCTTCCAAAAGCGACACACTTTTGTATTATCAATAAAAGTATTTTATTGTTGGCA
The DNA here is from genome assembly GCF_000710305.1 of Buceros rhinoceros silvestris. Classification (NCBI taxonomy): domain Eukaryota; kingdom Metazoa; phylum Chordata; class Aves; order Bucerotiformes; family Bucerotidae; genus Buceros; species Buceros rhinoceros. The sequence continues at coordinate 34,980 of NW_010406470.1, read as the reverse complement.
AATTTGCCTTTCTCACTTAGCCTGCCCCCCTTTCCTCCCCACCCCC
>NW_010406470.1:21982-34832 GCF_000710305.1 Buceros rhinoceros silvestris | reverse complement strand
CATTTATGCTGCCCCCCTTTCCTCCCCCCCCCCCCAAAAAAAAAAAGCCCAAAACCCAAAAAACAACCACTAAGACACACAACTAATATAAAAACTTAGGATAACAAGACTGAAATTTACCCAACACAGTGAGGCTTCCATTTCTGATCAGAGCCTTTTGATGAATTACAAGGCTTTTATACAGTACTGCAATTAGTAATTTTGTGGGCAATTCTTTATTTCTCAGGAATTTTAATGTATGGTTATCCCATACTATAGCAATGTGATTACTGTGCTAGTATGTCAGTAGCATAGTAAATTTCATGCATAATCTTTAAACTTTAGGTATATTTCTACCTGGCTATGTGCACTTATTCGGATTTCCTTATAGTCCCATGTACATTTGAAAATAACAAACCAGTGTAGATTTTATTTTTAATGAGATTTAATTCAGTTTTTCAATAGAAGTATGATTTTATTTAGTCAGGAGCAACCAAGAGACAGCAATTGTTTTGGCTATCAATATTTTACGAGACAGTCTCAAGGTCACTTTAAGCATGTAAACCATTTTACTCACTATTTCTGACTAATGACTACAATTTGTTGTCACATAAATAGCGTGAGACTGGGAAATTGTAAAAGCATAACATTTGAAAATGCAGTTGCTTTGAAGATTTTTCATTGCAGTGCTGATACAAGTGAAGCACTGGCTGAAAGAATTTGCAGTTTTGTAGGTCTCTAAATTACACTCCGTACAATAGTTGTTTTTAAAAGAGTGATTCTTATTTAAAACAATTTTTAAAAGGAGCTCCTGTTAATATTATTGAAGCAACAAAAACAATTTATCATAGAGAAGAACCTTACAAACCTTTTATTTGCTGGTGTGTGGTTTTGTCGTTTACCCTTATGGAAACTGGATATAGAGAGTTACATTTCATGGTTTGGTTTTGTAGCAGGAATTTGATGTATTTCATTAAACAACATGATAATGGTGAATAAATATTTTAAATCTGTTGGTATTGATTTTCAGTTACTTGCTTAGGAAAGGGCTTTGTCTCACTGGAGATTTTTGTACTGCTGCCAAGAGTTTTACATTTTCTAAAGTTAAGTAAGCCTTATTCTTGCTAGCTTAGTTTCAAAATATTGCCACTTTGGAATGTAAACTGAGGGAGATCACAATTACACTGGTACTGACCACATTTTAAGAACTTTTTACATATCACATTTAAACAAGTTAAAAATTATATAGATGGTTTATGTGGGCAGAGTTCGTCACCTGATGTATCAGGAAATTCCTCAGCTGTCAGCCACTGGCAGAAATTAACTCCTTATAAATAGGGCCAAGTTTTGTGCTCAGATGGATTTTCTGTTGGTGAGATGTTCCAATCTTTCTTCCCATAAGTATTTTGTTAATGACTCTCTCTTGGAACTTCAGCCAAACATTTCTTTTGCTGTCTTTTCTTAAACGGAGTCATCAAAGACCTGATCTCAGCCTAGTCTTGCAGGCATGTACTTAAGTTCTAGAACATGAGACATATCAGCTCAAATCTCGTTAAAGATTGGCTGTTATCCTGCAGGAGTATTTAAGATTCTGTTATGAAAACTGTTACTGACTCTTTAGATGGCTAAAACACTCTTATATGCTCTCTTAGAAAAGTGTAAAGCCTGTTCAAATAAGCAGTTGTACTCTAGAAAGACAAAAACAAACCCAGAAAAACAAACAAACCCTGCTTCATCTAAACCTTGGATGCATGTAAGAGCCTACAGTGACATCTAAGAGATGCTGCAATATAAAATTTGATTAGATTATCCACAGTAAGCTTGCCTGTCCTTCTAGGCATTATAGCATTCTGAAGTTTTTGTTGAAGTTGAAATTGAGTTTTTGTATTTGTGTAATGAAAAATAGTAGGAGGGTAACAGAAGTGTTTTTAATAGTCCTGTGCACACCACTAGAAGTGACCACGCTTCTTGTCGATTATACGAAATGTGTAGGCATCCTACTCGGTCAGTCTGGGTGGCTTTGCACCTCACTGTCAGTTAAGCAGTCCAGATCTAGCCCCCAGGTTACTAAAGGGAGATTTGCGAGATGCATCAGTGGCTGTCCATGCACTGAAATGTATCCGTGCATCACTAGTATCACCCTTGAGACAATAGCTGGGATGCTTTGGGGGTTTTGTGAGTTCTATTTCTGAAAAACTGTGTTGTAGAAAGCTTTTGATTATGACTGTACACATTGGCTGGGTAGTGAAAGACACAAAAATCTTAACAGACGATGATGTCTATTAGCAGCATTCAAGAGACTGAGTAATTCAAAGCATTTTCTATGCCAACATTAAAACCAAAGTAAATCACATGTCAAAAACGTTACTTACAGGCACATTTTACAATTTTAAAGCTGCTGTGGAGAAATCATGTTGCTTGCAAACCTTTTTCACTCATGTAGAGGACTAGCAAGTAGTTAGTTTTTTTTTCATTTATGTTCATTTTCTAGCAACTTGCATTTCATTACATCCTTTGTAGTTTAATTCATTGGCAAAATCTCCCGAATTTGAAAAGGTGTAGTCTTTTCTAAAGCTAATGCAATTTTTCTTTAATATATTACAGGAAAATATTAGCTTTCTTGGTAAAGGTGACATTTCGTTTGCCTTTATTGGTTTTGGGGCTTTTTTTCTATTTATTTTAGACATTTGAGATCTGACCTTTTTTTGTGATAATGAATGTTGGTTATGCATGTACATCGATGAAGAAACCATTTGTTCTGATATTCATCATTTTATTCCATTCACACTACTCAATGGTAAATGCTGAATTCATTAAACCTCTAGAAGAGCATGCCATTGCTGATACTTATTTGGCATTAGCTAAAGCATACTGTGTTTAGTATTCTCTTAAAGACAGAATAAGATAAAAATACACAAATACGCCAGTTCAGAAAAATTGTCTAATTTTATGAGGCAAAGCTTTGAATCTCCCACCAGGCTTCACGGGAAACCTTGAAAACAATTATGGTAGTCACAAAAGTTAATTAGTTTTGTAGCTGTATTCTGTCAAAATTTTGCTTTAGGCAATGTATTCTGAATAGAAAATCTTTATCTGTTTGGGTTTTAGAAGGTTTTGAGACTCCTCTTGTGGCAGCAGAACAGTGTTGTTTCAGTGCTATGGATGAACTGGTTGGATTTTACAGAAATACAGCTTCTACCTAATTTATTTTGTGATCTCCCATGCTGTGCTGAAATATTTCCAACTCTTTGGATTTAAAGATCAGATATTTTATTTCAAAAGTTTCATAAACATAGAAGTTTATTGTTACTGATACTGTCTTCCTCCTTGTGCAAAGACAGCTTATGCATTTTCTTCTTTTTCTTAGGTGAGTAACTGAAGGTTAACAGAATTCCTGGTTGTCAAGTATACTTAATGCTTTTCTATAGTATGCTGTGGGTAAGTAAGAAAAATATTACTTTTTTTTCTTTTTTAAATGAGCGCATAAAAATAATTGGCAATAACTTCTGCAATGATATTAAAATCAGTGTCGTAATTGGCTACTCTGTTAATACTATGTAGAAACCTGCAAAAGATTTGAAAAGGTGTTTTATGTGGAGAAGCTGGGATTGTAGGCATTACTCAGTTTCACAGGATTTTCTGTTTTGTCCTTTTGTCATTTAAATTATATATTTAGAGTAGACTGCAAATTTTGAGAAGCCTGTAAATGTGAACATATTTTGGTTTCTAAAGGAACCAAGTGTACATGAAAGTAGACTAAAATTTACAGTAGTACAAATTAATTTAGGAAACTGTTTCGCAGATTTAGAAAACTGTTTTCTCCTTGAAAATGTTTATTTCTCCTTGTGGGTGCTATGTTCATGAATAAACCTGTTGTATTTTGTTAATGCATTCTGCAATGTTACCAGCATCTCCAGAGGCCACAGTAGCTTCCATTGGAAGTATCTTTCATATCAGTCAGAAATGAAAATTAATATAAATACAGCTGTACAAAAATACATTGAAACACTTTAAACCTGTAAAAATCTCAGTTCTGACTTCACATATTTAAATGTTAAAGTACTTAGTTTGTGAGGCTAATGTTTAAAGCCTGCTATGTTAACTTAGTGCTTCTTCTGAAAGTAACAGCGTGGTGTGCATTTGGATGCCTGTATTATCAAATACCTGGCTGATTTAAATAGTTTTAAAAGGAAGGAATTGTTTCAAACATGCCTTAGACATTGTTCTCTTAGATTCTCTTGAAAGCCTGATAAGTGCTCTGCCAGTAATGCTTTTCTGCTCTGTATGGTGAAACTAAAAAGCATGACTTTTTTTCAATGACACTTGTGTAGTAATACTCATACAACATGAAAATAGCATACTTCTAGGAAATGAGCATTTTGAGATGTGCAAAGAAGAATACATGAGTGCAGAAACACCTAATAAACATGCATTCAAAGCCTCCTGGCAGAAAATTCATATTAAAAATGTAGTGAACGGGACTGATTCAGGATGCCTGGCAGTCATTTTGTTATGGCTTTTTTACTTTGGCTGTGCTATTGTTTGGCAAAACCCTGACTATAACTCTGCAGTTTATCTGTTACCCTTTATCTTTAAATGTTAAAAAACAATTTCTACAAAAGATGGAGGAAAGGTTAGACAGATATTTTGTGTGTTCAGGTATGTCTGGTTTTGTATTCTTAGGTAGCAAGTTAACTTTTCAAGAACTAACACACTTGAAGTTCAGATGTCTCATGAAAACAATAAATGGTGTTTTTTACTTATTTGAAAACCTTGTTTTTATGAAACTTGTCATATCAAATCTGAGACTATTTACTTCAATTGAAATGCAGAGAATAAAGTGATAAGCCTCATGGAAAGTAATGGAAATCTTGCTTTCAAGGGTCAATAATTCACCCCAGATGAAATTATTCGGTGTTGTATTGTTTTCGTTTGGCGATTCCTCAGATAATAGCTACAATGGATAGACTGCTGATTGAACCAAAGTTGTTTCAAATGTGAATGTAGCTTGCAGACTTCAAAGGTATTTCGTATTCATTTCTAATCACCTGGATAGGTAACAAAATTTTAGTTTATTGTCTGTTGGGAACTATTTACAGTTGCGTGTATTGTTATTTATAAACACCCTTAATCAGGTTCACAAGAGGAGATATTAAGGTCATGCTTTTAAATTGGATTCTGTCTAGAAACTTAGGTTTGAAAGAGGTAGTCCAGGAAAAGGAGAAATTACATGGAATGCAAAACCAGATTCTTCCTCTATCAGTAATTTCTAACGTAAAACCAGTATTTAAAAAAATCTAACATTCTTATGGAAGCATTAATTAGCTATTGGAGGAACCTCTGTCAGAATAAGAAATGTCTCAAAATATTGGTACCTTACATCTCCTGAACACAGAATAGATTGCATTCTTCTTACACGTTCTATAGAAATAATAGGAATTGCACTTAATGAAGTTTAAAATCAAAGAAAAAGGCAGTGAATTTTAAACTTGGCTATGTTTATAAACAGTCTTAGGAACAAATCAGCTTGAAAATACCAATGTTGTTTTCATTGCTACCCAATTAAGTAAGTAACTCTACTAAATGTTTGGAGAGATACAGTATGTTTTCTAAATACAGAATTCTGTATATAAGATGAGCTATATTTTAAAATTATAGCTGCCTTAGAAAGTTTCTACAGGAATGACTTTTACAGACATCTTGATTAATTGCAGCAGCTTTGTTTATGTGCTAAAATTATTCTTCCTGTGTTTGAGTAAGCTTGTGTTACTAACTACAGCAGAAATGGTAAACATTTGTTTTTGTAAATGCAGGAGACATTTTATTGCTTTTTATTTAAATAAAGTTGTAACTTCCATTTTTGTAGACAAGTTGGTATTTCTTTTTGGTTCACGTAAAATTTAATATGAACTCTTCAGTATAGTTAAAACCGATTAGATCTTCAGCTCTGTAAGAACAAATCAGAGCGTATCCAGAGCATCCTTCCATCCTACTGATCCTCCCTCCCCCATTCCTTTGAGATTGTCTTGTGTTAATTGAACCATAGACTGCCTGAATCTTAAAAATAAGTGCTGTAAACAGGAGCATCTTCCCAAATCTTTCCATAAACAGGTTTAAAATTCAGCTGACACAAAAGCAGGCATTGAACTTCCTATAAAAACCATTAATGCTGTTTCTCCTGCAGCTACAAAATCAGGGTACAGCAAAACCGTACAATTTCTCAAGTACCTCAACAATCGAGCAGTCTGGACCATGCCTAATGAAAAAGGTATATTTAAAATATAGCTTGATAAAGGATTTTCTTTCATCTGCACGTAACTGCAATATTTGATTATTTGGTCTCAGTTTGAGATGAAATTTGAATTTAGTAGGCTTCTGAGCACTGTGACTGTGCCTTGGTGTATTCTGGTTGAAGGCAGAATAAACTAAAGAAATAAATAGTCTAGTGTTTTGATAACCTGCTACTTATTCTTTTCCTCTTGGAGCTGTTTTTTGGTAGAGGTTTTTGTTTTTTTTTTTTTTTTTGGGGGGGGGGGGGGGGGGGGTGTGCATGAAGATGACATTTTGAAGCCAGTTAAGGGCTGATTTTTCAGCAGTTTAACAGAGTTTGTTAAGCACAGGTGTTTCTGTAATTGTGATAAATAGCAGAAATGGTCAATATTTTTTTTTCCCTTCCAAAAATACATATGTACATTACTCATTTAAAACAAAGGATGTTCTTTTACCCTTTTATTCCTGGGGCAAATAAATCCCTTAGAGTGTCTGCATTGTGCTTCAAAGCGATACAATAAAATAGGAAGTCTAACACTTAGATTTAAGTTTCTTGTTTATGGAAGTACCACTAGTGGAGCATTTTTGAGATCACAGCCATTACAAATCAAATTATTTATTCAATAACATCCGCAAATATTGTGAAAACTAAGATTAATTCAAAGCTTGTCTATTTATACACTTTGTAGGGGGCAGTTCTTGGTACCAGTTATGGAAATATCTTTAGTATTCCTAAACAAAAGCTGTTAATTCGTCATTTTCTTTAAATGAGTTTTTGGTAATATCTACATACTCAGAAGAAGGTCACATATTTTGTTTCTATTAATTGCTGGTTTATGTATCAGATGTGGTTTTCTTCTTTGAATCCTCTTTTATTATCGTGATAAATTTTCTATATATGTGAGGTGGAACCTGGTATCAATGGTAATTGGCAGTGTGAGTTAACACACCTCAAATTCCAGACTGTTTTGTAGCATTACATTGAGTGGCGACAAGTTAGCCTTTACAGTGGCAATTTAAGTGTCACAGAGGCATTTAAATAAAGGATACTACTTGTTTGCGTGTATGTGAAAATGATTCTGTTTGGGGTTTCCTGTGCATGTTATCTGCTATTAAGTGGATGACTTGAGGGCAGCCCAGGGAGGAATTGGAAAACATAGAGTAGAAGAGCTAAGCATGGCAAAAAATTGAACAAAAAATTAGGAAGAATAATTTAGTCAGGCTGAAGATCTGAAGTGCAGCCAATAGGAACTGAAAATACATATGCATCAGCTGACGGACAGGCCTGGAAAACCACCAAGTCTGTAATGGCAGCAGTAGGAATGGGAGCAAGTAATCCCGGAAGAACATCCACAGCTGGCTTAGGAACAGGAATTAGCACTGGGGCTGGGTGGGGCAGGTCTGAGGGCAAAAGTGCAGAGGAGAGATGAAGGGAGAAGCTTAAGCCAAGTGGTGAGCTCCCCCATGTGAAACAGGGAGTGAGGCAGCTTTGCATGTCTGGTGGGCTGGGAATTCAAGCCAGCATGCTCTGGAGTGGTCTTTGTGCTCCACTTCCCTGGAAGTTTGATTCTGGCCAGCAGCATGGGTTCTGTTGCAGCCTGTTGGTCAAGTGGGCCAGGCAGAGGTAAAGAGCGTGCAGAGTTCAAGTTTAAAGAGGAAAATATACAGAGAGAGGTTTAGGATAGCTCTCCTGAAATAGTTCATGTTTATTGCTAGCAGCTTTGCACATAGGTATATGACACTAAATATTTTTACATATCAAAGCTACCATGTAATGACAGCCTGCATTAAGCAGAGTAATTACTAAGAGAAACTTCACAAAGATTTGTCATGTGTGCAGCATACTTCTGTACAGTGAAAGGAAGCTGTTGCTAGGGGCACAATATACTTTGTCTATGATCCGTAATTTAATTGAACATCTTGTTATGTTTTTGTTTTATTACTTATAGCACAGAAAATATGTTATATGACTCCCATGATAAATAAAATATATTATTCTTCATTCAGCTTGCAAGATACAGTGCTGTGCAGGAGTAAGGTGATAATAAGGAGAAGGTGGGGAGGGAACATGAGCTCACTGAAATGGTATTCACTGGGAGGTAAAACAGCGTGTCAATATAAGACTCTTTGATGTTAAAGGAATAAAATAAGTAAAATACTTTGGGGTTTTTTGACTTCAGAAGATATGCATCTTCCAGAAGACAGAAGGTAACTTTCTACCTGGGTTTGCTCAGGAAAGGCAGCTGAGCAATTGAGCTGCCACAGCATATCTTGAATTGAAGTTACCTGTCTGTTTTGCAAGTAAACTCTAGTCTAGTTTGTACTATGCAGAAATCGGGATAGAATGAAAACAACTAATTCATGAAGCTGACAGTTTGGGCAGCCTCTCTGGCTACCTGGATGCTCTTTTCCATGATGCTCACACAATTTTCCAGTGGAGGCAAGTACAAAGCAAAACCGGCTGATTTACAGAACTGTGCTAGCTAGGTGCCCATTTCAAAGATGGTGACTTTTGTGAATGAGCTTGATTCTCGCTACGTTCGTCACTTGAGGCTCTTTCTGTTCTGTTGTGTTACAGCTTTTTTCTAGGGAAGCCGATTTTCTTCCTTCTCTGCTGCATCCCATGCCTTACTTTATATTTGGTTCTTTTTTGTTGTTGTTTTTTCAAAGGAAGCAAGCACGGGTTAATCTCTTCTGCAAGGAATGAGAGAAGACTTATTCTAGTTATTTCTGTCCAGGAATTTCTGTGTCAGTCTCCTCTTTTTTTCTATAAATAGTTAAAAATGTGTGAGGCCAGGCAGAAAGATGAATCAGATAAATAATTTAGTGGTTTCCTTATTTGCACTTCGTGTGGAAACTTTAAGACAAATACTGTTTTAGGAAGTGCCAGGTGCTTCAAGAGGAAACAGAGGCTTCCCATAGAATAGCCAGTAGTAGCAGCCGACTTGTGTGTGTATGGAGACCTGAGATTCGAAGTGCTGCTTCTATGTCAAACAAAAAATGGTTCTTCTAAATACAAGATGAGGATCGTAAGCAACATGCTGTTAACTTTGTGTTATAGTGTTCTTAGTGCTTTTGAAGAGAGATTGGCCAAACCTAGTTTGGATTAGAGAAGTGTTTTCTAAACTGTTACATTTTCCAAAATAATACTAATAGCAGTAAAAATGGTTAGACTTTGATAAATGGTACTTTTTGTTCTCAGAGGTTTGGGTTTTTTTTCTGGAAAATACACGATTGATTTCACTCTCAGTTTTTATAACTCTAGTGAAAGTCTACTGTATTGTAGGTGTAATATGTCCAGTATTGTAAATGTTTTAACTGTTTAACCTTAGAACTTTTCATAAGTAGGTTTTGACTATAAAAATGTTTTAGACTTTTCCATAACATTTGTGGTTACTTATTTATTTTTTGCAGTCCTGCAACCATGAGCTAAAAGTAAAAAAACTCTAAGCAACTTAATTTTGTTAGGTCAGTGTCATCCAGGTCCCTGATTTCTTTTATGTAATCTCTTCTAACAGGCAGTTAGTGTCTTATCCTAAGTACCTAGTTAAAATCTGTCTAGTAAGCATGTCTGCAAAACCATAGTCAATGGGATGAGCTTTATTTTATCAGCAAATTAATGATGCATTTGCGTTGTTATATAAGTTACTGTTTAGGACTATATTTACTTTCTAGGAAAGGAGAAAAATGGAAATCACTATTCAATATTAAGAAAAATGAGAGGCCTACACTTATTTATATGTAACAAACCTGGTAAAGTTTTAGACTTTTCTCTGATACAGGTTTTCTTGGTTTTCATTTTGTTCTGTTTTTTTTTCCTTTTCTTGTGCCCAGGTGGTTTTACTGAATTTTTTTTTTCTTACTAAACAAGCTGGATGAATGGGATCATTTCACTTACTGCTATTTTAGGGAAGTAATAACAGGTTTCAGACATGAATGTGGTCTCTGTAATATAGTCCATTAAACAGAATGAAAACCAATGCCCTTTTTGATGATATTGTGTGTGGTTTGTTAATAAAATGCTACCCTCTGATTGTTAATATATTCAGGCAAATTGTTTTGAACTCATTCTGCTTGCATAAAAGCACTGACATACTATCGGATGCATTTACTGAACTGTATCCAGCATAAGGAACTTCAGCGGTTTTTATGGGAGATACAAGTAAAAAGCTAAATAAGTGACTCCGTGTAGATCTTGTTTTACTTTGTATGATTATACTTCCTATACTTATAAGTCTTACTGGTTGGAGTGGATACTTTTCTAAGCGAATTAGTATTATCCCTCCTTGTAAGGTAAATTATGCTAGTTATAGACTATTTGATTGCTCTTCATTAGACCTTTACTATTTCTTTTTTGTCCTTAAAATGACTCCACTTGATGCAATTATACTTTCTCATCACATGCTGTGTAGCTTCTTAATCCTGGGCCCATAATCTATCTGTAGGATCCCTTAATGGGAAAATCGTATTTGACCGAACATATTTTCTCCTTTTGCTATCTTTTCTCTCTACAAATTCTGACACATTCTTTTCTAGCTTTCTGGTTTGCGTCTTTATTCTACTAATTATTTCTTCCTCATTGTTCTCACTGCAAATTTTAATTTTCCCATCTCCTTTTCTATGTGTGTTAGCTTTATTTTCTTGACTGCTTTATAGCTTCATTGGATAGTAGGAAAAAGTAGTTGAGACTCTGATCCTACGGTAAGCAATTCTCTCGTTCTTTGAGGGCGGAAGTGACTCAGTACTGATGAAATCTATATAATATTACACTTATTTCACAGATTAAGTAGTGCTAAAATGTTACCCATATTAATGCTAAATAATTAAAAGGTTGAAAGTGGTCTTAACTTGCTTGATCCAATTAGATTTTCCATTATATAGCCATTATACTTTTGATTTTTTTTTTAAACCTATTTAAGCTTCAACAAAAATGTTAGGAGGCTTGACAAGTAAAGTCTAATTTGAAAAGTTTCTCATGTTACTTTTGAATGTAGAGATGATAATTTTCTGGTTTTGATTTTCTTTAATGTAAGAAAAGTCTTGCTTGAAGGTCTTTTGGATGGAAAAGGTAAAAATGAGCTAAAAACTCGTATTACTACTGCTTTAGATGAGTAATTTTGTTTCCTTGAAGGTAAAATAAGACAAATTAATGAAAAATAGAAAATGAAAACTTGAAAATACACCTTTTTATTTATGCACTGACCTATTTGTAGATGTTGTGCTAGAGTAGCAAAAGCTTAACACATGCATTGTACTACTCACTAAAAGGCAAGGCACACACTTGCCAAGATCAATCCATTTTAGGGTACAGACTAATTATTTCTCTAGCAGTAAATGTAATTGTCTAAAATAGTTGTCACCTTTGCAGCTGAATTAACGTCTTTTCTGAATGCTGTTCTTCAAATCACAGTATGGCTCCTAGCAAATCCAAATAACTTTGTACTAAAATGACCAGAGTCAGTAATGAGCATCTGGTGCAGGAAATTTTCAATCATCCCAGCTAGCTGTGCCAGAATTCATCTTTCTGTGCCCTTAGTTGACAATTTTGCCAGACTTTTTTCTCATTGACTAATGACAGTGTTGCAACAGAAAGTCTTGACTATCTAAATCAAAACCCTTTTAAGAAGGAATGAAAAGATAATAAAAAAAAGATATAAGAAGTACATCAAGGAAAATCTGAGAAAGGGAAAAAATCTTGATGTCAAACTCCGGATCGTTTTCAGAAAGCAGTAGAAATCAATAGAAGCTTCAAATGTTTTGAAAACCTCTGTATCCCTCTCCATGGTTTGTTCGATCTGGACTAGGACAGAAGGGCCAAAGGCAAAACAATTGTTCCTCAAATCCCCAAAGCTGACTGAATGACAAGGGTTGTATTTCTTCCTAATTTTTGTTCTGTTTTCATTAATGTCAGTGTGGAGTAATTTTTTTTTTCTGATTGCATCTAGTATAAAATGCCAAATTCACAGTGTGCAAAACAGCCTACCTACTCTTTCATCACTGGATTCACTGCTTAGGTCATATTTTTGCACACTTGGATCATGGATTTCTGCTAGTATGCTGCTTTTGTTACCATCGCTATTTTATTATCTTGAACCATCTGTAATTGAAATTTTATGTGTTAATATATGACAGAGACCTTTTAGTAACTTCAGGAATATATTTAGTTTTGAATGAAACTATGTTCTACAAGATGTTGTAGTACTTGCAGTGCTCATGAAAGGGCTTGCATGCTGATGGCTGAAAATATACTTCACCACTTTTTTCCCTAATCATCTGAAATAAAGTTACTTCAAAGACAGAAGATCCCCCCAATTTATAGAGCGTAGATACCTGGGGAGTCCTTTAGTATCAAGGTCTTTATACCTCAGTGGCCTGTGGTTCAATCTTTTGAAAGAAAGGGGATATTTGGACAGCCTGAGTCTGCTGACTGTTTACTGAATAGGCTTTCTTATAGTATTTGGGAGATAAAAACATTTGAAAAATGCCTCAAAATGTCAGAGGCACAACAAAAAAATGCATCTGAAAATTGGTCTGGCCCCAAGACTGACTCTTGCCCTCCCAAGATAGGGACCCTCCCCCCCGCCCCATATTAATATTATTC
>NW_010406470.1:12666-21817 GCF_000710305.1 Buceros rhinoceros silvestris | reverse complement strand
TAGTTTTCAAACGAGAAAGTTCTCAAAAAATATTTACCTTTGATGGCTACTGAATGCTAGTTTTAAGCTCCTAAGATGTACTGCATTGTAAATAATTGCTCATAAAGAAGAGGTTATAAGAGTATAAATAAGAAATTCCAGTAAAACCTAATAAAGTGCCTGAAAACATTATTTCTTAAGAATAAATAATTTATTGAATAGTAAAAATTATCTCTTTATAGGGATAGTATGCAGGACTCTATCTACTCTTACCCTATTTCTTTGAGACTTGTGCATTGGTGGTCTTTTTTTTCAGTCCACATTTTCATCAATAAGAAAGGAGGGACTTCTGATCATTGTGTGTATATAGGAGATGGAGGGTATTTGAGATATATAAACCTTTTATGATCAGTAGAAATTTTGGCTGAGGGGTAGTGCCTGCCGGAATTAAGGGCTCCTCCAGAATGGATTGACAGCTTGCAACACACAGAACAGTAGTCTGAGTATCAGGGGAAGGTAACTTGGAGACTAGCACCACTGACTGACTCTTTTGCTTAGCTAACACACTTCAGCACCTGTGCCAGAGGAAGAAGTTATTCAGAAAAGTCCCTGGAATACTTGCAATTCTTGAATCATCTAACATTGGCTTCGCTCTGGTAGTCCTTTGGGAAATCCAATTTCTAGCAGCTTCTGAGAGGTCAATATTATAGATCGCTTTTTACAGAAAGATCAAGGAAAAGATCAAGCTGTACTTCTTATTTGAAGATGGGAGTGAGGAAGGGCAGGTAGGAAAGGGCAGGGAGCACAAAAAAAGAATGTGGTCCGCACACTGGGGCACTGAAACAACTTTTCATGGTAACCTGGTATTTGATGATGGTGTTTCAGAAATAAAGCTCAAGGATGAAAACAAAATGGAGTAATTAAACACTATCCAACTTTAGGAGCACTGGCCCTGTTAAACAAGTAATTTCACATGGAGAAAAAAAGTTGTATAATTTTATGTTTAGTTGTACAATTTTATTTTTGTTTATTTTGTGTCCAACCTATATTTTTAAGATTAGTTATATCTATTTCTAATTAAAATCAATTTAGATCCTGTTAGTTTTTGAGGAAGTAAATCTACAAAATAATTCTTGTGTTTGATATGACAAATATGACATGCATAGATGTATGGAACGCTTACTGAAAACAACGAAGGAAGCAAAAATGAACTTAAACCATCTATTTCTTTATCAAATTATGAGAAATACCTTATTCCTTCAATCAGACGTTGAGTATGTGTCTTATTTTCCTGTATTTATTTTTTCATCTTTTCTGAGGTTTTCAGTCCAGTCATTGTGTGAGTTAAAGTAGCCAGTATGAGTTGAATACTTGAGTATTAGGCAGTATTGATAAGTACATAAAGTGAGTATGCAGCATATATAAAATAAGGTCGCAGGACAGTGGTTTTTGGAAAAATTTTGTTCATGAGTGCCTTCAATTCCCATCATCTGAGGCTATATTAAAGGCAAGCAAAGTAGCAAACTGAAGATATGAGAGAAGGCAGTTGCTTTGCAGAATCTGTCAGCAAATTAAGCATTTAAACTTATATAATAAAAATTCCAGAATAATCTTCTACTCATTAAAAACAAACAAACAGAAAACCCCAAACAATAAAAAAAAAGCAAACAACCCAAAAAACAAACAAACAACCCCCCCAAAAAACCCCAAAACCATTTATGGTACATAAAGCTTAAGTTCTTTAGGACTTCAGTGTGACCACGCAAGTTTTCAGTTGGATTTCTGTAGAAAATGTCTGCAGAATACTAGAAAAACTGAGTTTCTAAATTTCATTGTCTGCCTGAAAACTAGTACTTGAAAATGGCTTTATAGAGCAAGGAGAAGAGGTTACATTTTATTTTTAGCTTTTATAATGAGATAACAGGAATTGATATAAATTTAGGAGGATAATTTAATATAAAGAGGTTTGGTTTATTGACCATTTAAGAAAGCACTGGGCAACACAGCAATAACACTGTAGTATCATAAATCTAAAAGTATGTTTTATTATCACCTAATAATTTTGATTGCCACTGCAGTTTTGAGATAACTGTAGTGCTAATCCAGGGCCTAAATTGCCACTGTCTGGCAGCATCTAGCCTTGTACGCCTTGTCCCTTTTTTCCACATTCTGACTTGGAGTAATTACTGCAGCAGCTTCTCGTTTACAAGAACGCGGAGGGTAGCGAGAGGCTGGAGATGCACTCACATCATAGCCTGCTTTTGTGGCTCTTGTTGCAGTGTCTTTTTTGCAGTGTCATGTCCTACTAAAGCTGTCATGCGTTTATAGGACAGGTGACTCCCAAAGCGCGAAGGAGGAAAGGAGACGAGGTTGGTTGGAATAGGGGATGAGGTGGTGAAGGCGAGGCGAGTGGTAGGAAAGATTTCCCAGCTCTACTTTCAGTACAGTGTTTGGTCAAGTCCTTACCCTCATCCATCCTTTTCTTCTGCCCACTGAAACCTGTAGGGGTTTTAGAGCCACATCCCATGCTCCCCCAGAACTTCTCCAGAAGATTTTTTTAATATCAAGATGTATGATTCAAATTCATGAGCTATTGTGAATAATAATAATAATAAATGTAAGGAAGTATAATTTTTCAGTTTGCACAAACTTTGGTTTGGGAAACGTCAATCCTTAAGGGGTTCATAATGACTAAACGTGTAAAAGGTGGCAAGTTTAAAAGGGTTGACACATTGTGTAACCAGACAATACCTTAGCTTGTCAATGCACTCTGCAAAGAGCTTTGTCTCCATTAAAGCCTGAAAGACAGAAATGTAAGGATACAATAAGGAGAAAACATGAGTAAAAAAGACCGTCATTGGTATCTTGGGTCCCTGCCAAAAGAGAATCCCTGTTAGGTGAATCAGATAATCTTAGAAAGGACCAAACATTGCCCTGCAGGAGAGGATCAGTTCTGCCAGAACTTGGCTGTTGTCAGTTTGAGTATCTTCCTGGGTGGTTAGTATACTTTGCTTTTACAATTAGCACTGTGTTGTCTTACTCTCTAAGGCTGGATAAAATCCTGTTTAGTTGAATGAACATTTTTCTATTTGCCATTTTGTTCCAATTATCTTTGAGCAATGCATCTTAATGCTTATCTGTAAAACAAATACTTCACAGGTTCTGTGATATGTATAAATTTTGTCAAAGGTGCGTTACATACTGACTTAACTAGATTAGCATTTATTATGCTATAATGATTTCTTTTTCTGCTTGTCCGAATAAGCTTTTTTATTTTATGTATATAAATTTTGACTGACACTGGATGTTTACTTTAATGTGCATTTTAATGAACTATAGAACAATTAAAAGAAAATGATGACACTTTTGAGGGAAGGCGGTAAGTTTTCACTAGACTTCATCATTTATCATTTATCGTTTTTCTTTTATGTTGGAAAAAGACAGAAAAGCTGTATACTGTTCTAGAGTGAAGGCAGTGGAGTGTATAACCACATGCCCCTGTCAAATTGATAGAGTGAAGATGTTGAGGGAGATAATGGAAACTTTCTATTCACTGAGGAGTGGAATAAAGAAATCATTTCTAGTCATTCTTCAGCAGTGATTGCCTTTGTGCTTTAGGCTAAGATCAGAACTTGCACATAATAATAAGAAAGTTGAAGAAGTATGGAGATCCACTTTGGGAAATGTACTTAGATGAAGCTTATCCTTTGGTTCAGAGAAATCATGAAAATGTTTAACATGGAAATTAAGTGTGGGTAATAACTATAGTTGTGATAGACAAGGGTATAAACTGCAGGCAGTAGCGCTGATAAAAAGTTAAACATTTAGTGTTTAGTGGAAAATATACAGTACAAAATATACAGTTCCGCATTTCTCATTTGACCTTATTGCAAGGAAACAAAGACAATGAAATAAAGCTACGTTTCAGTTGTAGTAGTTCATACTGTTCTTTCTTTGGCCCGTATTAGGATTCACTTAAATCTTCTTCACACCTGGCTATATCAGTCAGGAGACATGTATTCTCTGCCTGTTAGTACCTTGCCTCTGAAATCATCATTGAAATGATTATTATATTGACTTAATTTAGGAATTGTATTATGCAACCTATTGAAGTTTTAACATACTGTAATTTTAAAGTGGTGTCATTATGGTTGTCTGATGGGAATTTTATGATTAATTTTCGTGATGCTTTGGTATTCATTATTCATAGTTTAGAGTTGTCCAGAAGACTGGATTTTGCAAGACTTTGTACAAGAATGCAGGAACATGGAGATTTAGAGTCCTAACAGCTGAAAGCAAGTGACATACAAGAAATCAATCAGAACAGCTGTTGTTGCAATATATACAAGAATTTGCTGCTTCTGCATCAAAAATTGCAATAATATGAATGTTGAGCGTTTTTCTGTCTGTTTCCATTATTTTCAAAATATTAAGCCTCTTTTAACTGACAGTGTTTTTATTAGCCTGGGATCAGGTATATTCATTATAATAAAAGCAGTGGTGATTGCTGTAGCTGAGAATAATTTAGAATTTATGTGAGTCACAGGTTTCAGATATCAGTTTCAGACATTTTTGCTGTAGAAGTATGAATGTGTGAGCTGGTATATGAATAGAACAAAAAGCCACTATATTATGAACAACAGCAATCAAAAAAAACCCCAAACCCACAACACCCCCCACCCCCCAACCAGTAGCAACAAAAAAACCCTGAAACCCCACTTCATCCCCCTTTTTTTACTAAAGGGTGGAGGGCAGAAGCAAGAACAGAAGACAAGATTGCTGGTAGTGAGAAGAGAGAGACATTTTTACACCAAAACCTTGATCTAAACTGAGAAGGTTGTAAAACACAAAAGAAAAAAATCCACACATGGGAAATTTTCATCAGTGATATTACTCTGAGCATGAAATATCCAGTAATTCAGATTTCCTAATTTATTCTGGACTATTTCTTTTAATGAAAACAGTCCAGATGGTTTTTATGGTCTTCCTTTTCCTTTTCTCTCATTATTCTCTTATGGGTTAAAAGATTTTTAAAAAACTGTAGAAGATACCAACATTTTCTGTAATACAATTTATTAGTATGTTCACTAGTGGATCTGTTTGCATGCTGTTTGTTTCAATCTGACAGTGGAAGAATAAGCTAGAGGTGTGGGTGGTCAGAGGAGTTTCATAACAGTCTTGTCTGCTTTAGCTGACTGATTAATGGGAAAACATACATTTTCTGGGTCAATTTGATTTTGATGGCATACTTCAGACTATTGCTGAAAATCTAAAGATGAAATTGCAAGTATCCATTTTGTTAATTTTAGGCACAGTTGTTTTTAATCCTGGCTTTAGGTCAGAAAGATTTGGACTCTGTCTCATTTGCGTAGAAATGTTGTAGAACTGTCAACATTTGTTCTTCAGCTCTGCAACATTTGTTTTCATGTTTTGACTTGTATGGTTCCTTCTCTCGATTGAAAATTATAATGTTTCTGATAAGATTCAGGCTGAAGCAAACAAGCAGTATTTAAAATATAAACTCTTAAATGCAAATGTCTAAAGAAAAGAATTTTCTATTAAAATCTCTCATTATTTCAGAACTACTTGTATTATATTATGGTAAAAAACTCTGTTTCCCAACATTCTTTTCATTGTCTCAGGACTGAAGACAGTATTTAAAGCTTGTTCTTCATACCTAAATAAAGCCAGAATTTAAAAGATAATACTGAATGCATAGATTATATGTTCTCAGGAGCTAGACTGGAATTTAGTGCAAAGTAGTACATGCTTCATGTCACAGTGAAGTGTCACCTTCACTATTCATGGTTCACACCTGTAAGTTTAAACAATCTACTATTACTTTTGTTTTGTGTGAATAGAAATTGTGTATGTCATTATACGTTTGTTTAAAATGTTCAGATCTCCTAAATCATTGTCTACTTACAACCATTATGTATTTAAAAAAAGTATATTCGCTATATAGTTTCATTAATTAGTATTTTGTTGTATGCTAGCATATCTGTCTATGTATGTTTGTGGCTCTGGGTGGAATTAAAGAAATTAGTACCTAAAATCTAATTAAGTACTATATCTAACATCTACCTGAGAATACATTATTGAAAGTGTTAAAACAAGTGCTGAGAAGCAGAAGTCTTTTTAGTATTGTAGTGAATCATGGCTATGAGACAAAACATTTGTTGAAGGTGTGATACAAATGTAGCAAGTGTCAATACGGTAATGTTGGCTAGTATATTAGCTAGGAGTATCCACAATCTCTGGGTTTATAATTTTTTTTAATTTTAAATACCTTCTCATATTTCTGATTTTTTTTTTACTGTTTATTAAAATGTCCCTTCTACAGTAAAGACTAGTCTGCAGGAGATTCATAAGGTTTATCTTTATATAAACCTAATTTGAGGAAAAGGTATATATTGCTCATTAGAACAACAAAAATATAGTAAGGAATACTAGAGAGCTCATCTTTCAGGTGGTTTTTTTTTAATAGCTTCCCCAAAATGTTTCATAAATCTTCTATCAGTGTTGTTAGTTAGTGTAGTTGAAGTAGCAAGATATATTGAAGAGTAAAGCATAATAGAAAAATAGTGTTAGAAGAGATATACTTGACCTAATGTTGACCAACCTGAAATACAAAGAATTAACTTACTGGAATTTTTCAATGTGCAAGCAACAGTTGAGGAACTTGGCATTTTTAATAGCCGTTCAAGAATTATTTTAATCACTAAGAGCAAGAGAAACAGCTATTTACTTCCCTGTTCTTACTCCGTATCTTCTTTTGTTAATTTTACATGCTAGATAAATCTGGAGAATATTAGAATTAAAAGCTCTTTCTAAATAACTGAACACAAGTGAAATGAAAACAGAACTGTAATCCATTTTGTGTATTATGCTACTAGACTTGTTAAATACCAAGTGTGTTTTATTTTCCAGAACAATCATGACATTGCAACCCTGTATCATTGTTCAGAAAAGGCATCCATGTAATGAAGTGAGTTTCATATTGCGAAGAAGTAAAATTACGAAAGTTGTGCAAAGTCGTGGCTTTCAAATATTTCAATGTCAACAGCTATTCATAACAACCTCATACTGAACTCCTTTCGAAAAGATTTCTCTCTTCTTGATTTCTTGTAAATTACTTAATTACCCCGTTGGGGGGAGAGAGGAGAGAAGTAAGGGTAACTTTCTTCTCATAGCAATATTAGCTTTTTCATCATTTTAATGACTTACATTTGCAGACATAATGTTTTGTGATAGAGTCTGAATGCAATGTGTCTGTTATTCGTAATGACCGGAAAAATTATCACACTCTTAAACCTGAATCGGCAGACTAAATGAAATAGTCCCTTTGCATAGGGAAAGGGAAAACAAAAGTTTTGAAATTCAGAAAAAGGAAGATGGACATCATCTTCCATTTTTTTGGTTTTCCCCAGAGGATGGAAGTATTGAGTTCATTTTTGATTGAGGTGGTTTTTTCGTTTGGGTTTTTTTTTTTTTGGCGGGGGGGAAGGTGGGGTGTGTAGGGGTTGGGGGGGGGGGGTTTTTTAGACATTAGCAAAGGACTGTCAGCAGTTACAGAAACAATTGTTAAAATCTCTTGTTAGGACTGTTAATACCAACTGTGCTTTTCACTGCTAAAACATTTCCTTGAGGGAAGGTCTCTGACAACCATTTCATTCTTTGAGATTTGTGAACTTTATCTGTTTGTAAGGCAGTAACTGAGTGAAAAATGTTGTTGCCTTAGCAGATGTCCTCCACTAACATCTCATTTGATTTTTTTTTTGTGATCACTTGGCTTATTTTGATGCATTTTAACTATGAGAGTATTTTTAATTAGACTATCTTCTTTTATTAGACTTCTGTTAGTCTACTTTTCTCTCTAGTAGCCCATCTGATCCTTAGCTCAAACGTTTCACTCTTACTAAGGGAGTCAGCATGGGAAACAACATATTCAGCAGGCTGATGAGATTTGTCTCTGTCCTTATCTGTCAGAGTCTCCTGGGGCAGTAGGTCAAAAGGAAGACATTTATGTGAGCTTAGGGTTTGGAGAGAGCTATCTGCCTGTGAGCAGGTGTAATAATTCCCTGACAAATGATGAGAAGACAGTAAGAGGCAATTACTCTCAGCAGAGCAGAGTATCTCAGCAGAGCATGTTGTCAGGTCTTGTGCTACTTGTGACTTGCACAAGTACTCCTTGTGACCATATCTTGGTGTGCATTGAACTTCTTTTTCTGCAGGAAGGTCTTGTCAGCATGGTCCACATACTTGTTATTTGGAGATTAGCAGAATACTCTCTTCATAGGACTTTAACTGTTCTTTTTTTTCCCCGGTTTCCATAAAGACTAGTTGCCTAAAAAATGGCTGCTCTAATTTCCATGTATTTCTGGACCCTGTATCCAGAGATGGCTGAGATACAGCCCTCTTAAAATAACTAGAAAAATGCTGATAGGAGGATGCCTGTTTGAGGGACATCTGACTTAGAGCTTTTTCCTGTCATTAGTCCACCAGCATCTAAATTGGTTAAGCTGCCAGAGCACTTAAAAAAAAAAAAATCACTCTCCCTGCTCTTCCCCTCCTTTTGCTCCTGCCCAGCACACATACATACTCTTTTCATTCAGTATTGAGAACAACTGGGTTGAGACCATTCATTGTTGTATACAAATTGCTTTGTGATTCTACTTGTTTAATACAGAATAGACACGTACTTTGTGGCTTTTTAAAATGGGTTTGGGTAACAGTATAAAATTCTG
Source organism: Buceros rhinoceros silvestris (assembly GCF_000710305.1). Classification (NCBI taxonomy): domain Eukaryota; kingdom Metazoa; phylum Chordata; class Aves; order Bucerotiformes; family Bucerotidae; genus Buceros; species Buceros rhinoceros. The sequence continues at coordinate 13,091 of NW_010406470.1, read as the reverse complement.
AAGAAGGGAAGGACTGACTTCTTTAAACGGAAGAAATAGACACTTCAGTTTCAGGAGGAGTGGAAACAGTGACTTTCATCTCTGTGCTGTCAATCTGATTACGTTTTCAGTAGGTAATGAGTGACAGTTGTTACCAGCTGATGGTTGCAGGGCAACCTGTGTGAAAGCAATTGCAATCTTGTTCCATTTCGTGGTCTACAGGTGTGTCTACACCGCAGAATAAACCGACGAAAGTGACAGTAATTGGAAATGGTTTCAGCAGGTTCTGCAAGAGGTCAAGGACAATCCAGCATTCCAGGACACTGCAGAGGCATTTTTGAGTCATGCATTGTCTGAGGAAACTTCTGCAGTTTCCCAAGCTCTAGATGCCCTGAGGATCTAGGGAGGGTTTTGGTTTTCAGGAATGTCATTTGCATAGTTTTCAG